>NW_027522908.1:0-70340 GCF_052094955.1 Ictidomys tridecemlineatus | reverse complement strand
ATCTCATGCCTGAGATACTACAATACAAAGGAAGTCCTATGGACTATGTTGGGAAGAGCAGTTAGATCATCACATGTCATTAGGCAAATGTAGAAAATAAGTTCCCTTCTTAAAATAGCATAAGTCCTCAAAAGAGATAGACCATGAATTCAGATCCTATCCTTGATATTACTAGTTGTATAATTTTGAATGTTACCGAGTTTCTCAAAACTCAAATTTCTTTCAATGGATCATAGGAAAATTTATAATTGCCTGTCTGGTGCATTATGCACATTAAAGTATATTAATGAAACAAGCATGATGATTGATGGTTGCTACATAGTATTATGATTTCTATAATGAATAATATATTATAATTAAAAATAGCAAAAATGAGTCATTAATTTGATTACTTTGGGAAGATAATTTAATTAGAATATACCTATTACTAGATTGAAAGATGGTCTTAAAATAAAAACAAAACTGTAAGAATGAGAGAAATTTTAGTGAAAATATCTTAAATGGTTATCATACTTATCTCACCATTCCTTAAGTACTGCCCTTAATTATTTCCTTTCTTTGATTTAGCTAATGGTTTCAGTCTTTTTATGTAATTGATGAAAGAAATTATGGCCAGCTTTAAGACAGAATAAAAATGCATTATAAGGAAGGCAAAATAGGATCTAATATAAGAAATTTGTATGCCAAATTATCTTTTTGCTTCATTTAGAGTTGTGCTTCTGTATAAAATACTTGCTAAGAAAATAGAAATATATTTTGAATTTATCAGTAAACATTCAAATGTATTTATAGTTAGAAATCCCAAGTGCCTTCTCTTCAAATTGTACAAGCTATTCTATCATTAACCTATCACTAATAATCTTGTTTTGAGCACTAAATGATTATCTAGTTACATGCTAAGGTTCTTTAAGGTACAATATCCAAAAAAATGTGGAATTATCTTTGCTATTGCAATGTCATTGACAGGACATATGGACAGTCATTGATGAGAATCAAATTTTCTCAACCACCCCAGTGCTCCACCAAATGGAGATTTCAGTTTTGTTTCTTATTCCCAGCAGTCACACTTGGAAAGTGGGGATGATTTTTATGGTTCACTTCAGTGATGGGTTAGAGCTGGTTCTTATAGGTTTTCTTTGAAACACTTGTTTTAAATTATTATGTTAAATTGCCATATTTTTAAAAAATATTTGGTAGCTTGGAACTGGCTATAGTGTGAGTACTTATATCACACCAATGGAAAGATTCTTCTATTTCCTCTAACCTCCCAAAATCCTGTTGTTAATCACTGATTAGAAAATGAGAGCAACTATGAACAGAGTAGGGAGGAAGAGCAGGAAGAAAAGATTAACATTAAACAGAGACATGAGATGGGAGGGAAAGGGAGAGAAAAGGGAAATTGCATGGAAACAAAGGGAGACACTCATTGTTATACAAAATTACATATAAGAGGTTGTGAGGGGAATGGGAAAATAAACAAGGAGAGAAATGAATTACAGTAGATGGGGTAGAGAGAGAAGATGTGAGGGAAGGGGAGGGGGGATAGTAGGGGATAGGAAAGGTAGCAGAATACAACAGACACTAGTATGGAAGTAGTGTAAAATTGTGGATGTGTAACCGACGTGATTCTGCAATCTGCATTTGGGGTAAAATTGGGAGTTCATAACCCACTTCAATCTAATGTATGAAATATGATATGTCAAGAGCTTTGTAATGTTGTGAACAACCAATTTAAAAAAAGAAAAAAAAGAAAACCAGATACATATCACAACTTTAATTCACAGCAAAGGTGAATATTGCCTAATCTAAATTTTTTAGTTTTTTTTTTTTTTGGTTTGTTTGTCTTTAAAATATACACGACAGTCTACTGTATTTTGACATACATACACAGAAAGTTATGTCCGATTCATGGTACTGTCTTTCCTAGTCCCATCCTCTCTTCCTTCTCTTCATTCCCCTTTGTCTAATCCAATGAATTTCTATTCTTCCCTCCCACTGTGCATATATGTGTTAGCATCTGTATATCAGAGAGAACATTTAATCTTTGGTATTTCAGGACTGGTTTATTTTACTTAGCAAATAGTCTCCATATCCATCCATTTACCAGAAACTGTCTTAAAGTCATTCTATTTTATGGCTGGGTAATAAAAACATTTTGTATACAGATCACATTTTCTTTATCCATTCATCTGTTGAAAGGCACCTTGGTTGATCCCATAGCTTAGCTATTCTAAATTGAACTTCTATAAACATTGATGTGGCTGCCTCATTCTTACACTGATTTTAAGTCCTTTGGGTATACATGGAGAAGTGGGATAACTGAGTCAAATGGAGGCTACGTTCCAAGACTTCCGATGAATCTCCATACTCCTTTCCAGTGTGATTGCACAAATTTGCAGACCCCCCAGCAAACTATGAGTGTACATTTCCTCCCACATCCTCACCAACATTTGTTGTTATTGTATTCTTGATAATTGCCATTCTGAGTAGAATGAGATGAAATCTCAATGTAGTTTTAATTTGCATTTGTCTAATTGCTAAAGATGTTGAACATTTTTTCATGTATTTGTTGGCCATTCATATTTCTTATTCTGTGAAGCATTTGTTGAGTTCCATAGCCCATTTATTGATTGAGTTGTTTTTTTATGGTGTTTTTGAGTTTCTTTATATATCCTGAAGATTAATGCTCTATCTATTGTGCAGATGTCAAAGATTTTCTCCCATTCTGTAGGCTCTTTCTTCATGTTCTTGATTGTTTCCTTTCCTGTGAAGAAGCTTTGTAGTCTGATACCATCCTACTTATTAATTCTTTATTTTATTTCTTGTGATTTAGGAATCTTTTTGAGGAATTTGGTTCCTAAACTGACATGTTGGAGATTTGGCCCTACTTTTACTTCTAGCAGGTGCAGAGTCTCTGGACTAATGCCTAGATTCTTGATCTACTTAGAGTTGAATTTTGTGCAGGGTGAGAAATAGGAGTATGATTTCATTTTATTACATATGGATTTCCAGTTTTTCCAGCACCATTTGTTGAAGAGGCTATCTTTTCTTTAATGTATGTTTGTGGCACCATTGTCTAGTATGAGATAACTGTATTTATGTATCTCCATGTCTTCTATTTTGTTCCATTGGTCTTCAAGTCTGTGTTGATGCCAATACAAAACTGTTCTTATTACTATAGCTTTGTAGTATAATTTAAGATCTGGTATTGTGGTGACTCCTGCTTCACATTTCTTCCTAAAAATTGCTTTGGATATTATGGGCCTCTTATTTTTCCAAGTGAATTTCATGATTGCTTTTTTTATGAAAAATGTCATTGGGATTTTACTCAGGTAGCTTTATATTCCATTTCACACATACATATTTCAAAAACAGTGAATCTGAACATAATTTACATGCATTTATTCTTTTTATTTTTTGAAACTAGGGATTGAACTCAGGGGCACTCAACTACTAAGCCACATCCCTAGTCCTATTTTATATTTTATTTAGAGACAGGATTTCATTGAGTTGCTTAGTGCCTTGCCATTGCTGAGGCTGGCTTTGAAATCACAATCCTCCTGTCCCAGCCTCCTGAGCCACTGGGTTTACAGGCTTGTGCCATGGTGCACAGTGCATTTACTCTTTAAATGTATTACCTGAGTGTAGTATATTGCTGTGTAGTCTCTCCAAAAAAAATGTAAGGAAAAAAATTCCATAGGTGACACATAGCACTTGTCCTATATATTTTGGAAAACTTTTCTGCATGGATTCTTCAAAAAAAAGAAAAGTTAACAAGATGATTTACAAGTATTTTGTTCTTTGCATTTTCTTCTTGAGGATTTATGATGAGCTATGCTTTCATTAAAATGTCTCTGTGAATGTGCTAGCCTTTTATGTAACCATAAATTTGGATAATTCATCCATAAAGTGTGGAACTTGTTTATAAGATCCATGGTATTTTTTTTTCCATCTTTTTACCTTCATTATGTGGGTCTGCTGGTCTATGGTTTTTGATTGAATTTAGGAGATTTACATTAAATGTTATTATTAAGAAATGATTTTATTCCCTCTCATTTTGATATATTTCTGGTTTTTAATTTGACCTCTTTGCTTGACTATTATTCTGATGTACTTCCTCCCTTTGTTGGTTTTCAATTTTATTATTTATTTTTCATGAAATATTTTATTGAGTGTGTATTATACTATGGGCTTTCTAGTTGTGAATTATTTAAATTTTTGTTTTTCATGGAAGATTTTTATTTCCTTATCAATTTTAAAGCTAATTTTTCTAAATATACTATTCTTGGCTGGTATCCATTTTCTTTCAGAGCTTAATATATATTTTTCCAAAACCTCTTAGCTTTTAGGTGGTTAGTTGTGCAATTAGCTGAGATCCAGATTTGTTTCCCTCTAAATGTAACCTGTTAGTTTTCTCTGGGAGCCTTTAAAGTTCTATCCTTATTCTGTATATTAGGCATTTTTATTATAATGTGCTTTGTAATTTTGTATATTTGGGTTCCTGTAAGCCTCCTGCATTTTATTTTACACTTTCTTCTTAAGATTTGGGGCATTTTCTGATATTATTTCATTGATAATATTGTGCATTCCTTTGGTTTTTATCTCCAAGCCTTCATCTAACCTTTTAGAACTGTATAGTTGATCTTTTCAGGTTATCCCATTTTTCTTGGAAATTCATGATCTCTTAACATCTTGTCTCCATGGTCAATTTTATTTTCATGAGTCTAGTCTGATGGTGATGCTATCCATTGAATTTTTACTTGGTTTATTGGTTTTAATTTTGAAGGCTTTCTCTGTAATTTTTTTTTTCAGAATCTCTGCCTCTTTATTGAAGCAATCTTTTACTTCCTGTATATTCTCTCTCATTGCACTTGCTCCTCGGTCATCCATGGACCCCATGTTTCCCCAGTTTTTCAGATTAACTCTCCAAATTCAACCACTGCTGTCCTTGCCTTTTTGAATTCTCTGCTGGCATGTCTCTCCCAGCTGGTCCTGTGAGCTACTGTACTCAAGGGGGAGCTGGGTAGGTTTCCATGAATTGTATTCCCCTGTGTAAACCTCTCTCCATGTTTGATTTTCTCATGGTCACTTAGGCACTCTCTATGTCATGTGGTGTGGGTTTGCCTGGCCTACATTTGGGGTCCAGCTTGGGTTTGCCAGGAATTGGCTTCCTTACCTGTTGGTCCCCATGACACAGCTGCAAAATGGTTCCTTCCTCTGTTCTCAATGGGCAGGCAAGAGAGATGTGGCTTCTTTCCTGCACTAGAATATTTTGTAGCATACCATTTTGGTAACTTCAGCAGTGTCTTTGATCTCTGATCCCTGCATCCAGACACATCATATGCCGCAGTCTGGCTGGGCACAAATCACGAGCCACTGAAGCAGGAACAAACTTTATTTCTGAACTCCACCAGCACACTCCACACATGCTCCCTAGGAACTCTCTGGATGGCCATGCGGCTCCTCCAAGAACCAACAACTGGAAATCCCTCCTCCCGCACTTCCCCAATCAATGGGAACTCTCAGGAATCCCCACAAGAACTCCAAAGTAGATAACTCCAAAGTAGCAGGCCAAGGCAGACAGTAAAGGTCTAATATACAACCGAATCAATCCAGCATCATCTTAATGGCTTGCCTCTCAACCAATACTATTGGCAAAATGCCAGGGGCCATTCCCACTCGGCTGTGGCTCTCAGCAATCATAGCCACCTAAAAATGTGACTTCCTTTAATTTCTTTATCCCCCCATTTTACTTATAGAGGAACCACTCCAGCTGGTGCTGGTAGTGGTGGCAGTGGCAAAGGGGATTTCTTCATTATTTCATTATATTCAACATCCTGAGCCTTCAATCTGCTTTGAATGTCCAGTATTAATTCCCATGAAAATCCCCTTTTTTTCCCACCCACATTTAACCTGCCTGTCTGTTTTCTTGGTCTCATACCATGAAGCAGCCAGGAAAGCACCTCCTGTATTCTGTCATCTTCAGTCTCTTTTCCATCTAACCTGAATTTAATCACTATAGGGGAGGAATACAGGAATCAGGAACTGATTAAGAAAATTTAGCTTCTGCTATTACCCAAAGCAATTGGGATCCTGATGAACATGCAGATGACCCTTGAACATCATATATTTAAACTTTGTGGATCCACTTACATGTTGTTTGTTTGCTTGTTTATGTTAGGTATACAGAATTTTCTTAAAAATTCAGATATTATTTCTCTATTAATAAATATATATAAATATATAGAATTTTATCTATTAATACATATATATTCAGATAATATATAATATAAATAGTCTAGAAATATTCAAAAAGTTAAAAGACACTCCAAAAATGTACATAATGGTTCTATCATCCAATACCATAAATTATGCACAAATCTATTATAAAAAGTTAGAATTTCTCAAAACTTACATAGCCTATACATGGTGCCAATCAAGAGAAAGTAAACAAATATAAATATGAAGTGTTCAATCATAAGTGCATGAAATTTGCTATAGTACATACTGTCCTATTATACTAAATTCATAACTACTTCCTGTTGCTATTGTGGTGAGTGTAAGGGTTGAATGACTACAATACCCTATGAAACTGATCAGCTTTGCATGAACAGCTCTTATCTCCAGTAATTGCCTATCCCAGTAAAAGGTTACCTCTTACAATTTTCACTTTTTTAATCATATATAATATATATAACATACATATATATTAATTGATTATTTATGTTATTGATAAGGCTTCCATCAAAAGCTGGTTATTAGTGGATTAATTCTTGGGAGAGTCCAATGTTATATTCAGGGTTTTGAGTTGGCCATGTCATTACTCCTAACCCTCACAGGTTAACTTAATTTCTTTATTTTCAAATCTCAAGTGATAAAAAAATTTGAAAAACTACTGTATAACTGACTCAAAAACCTTAAATTTTACTATACATTTTAACATACAACTCTGATAAAAAAGGAAAAATGATGTTTATGTCTACTAGTGAGATTTAACATCTTTTCATATACTAATTGACCATTTTTCGTTTAATTCTATAAATTACGTATTTCAATTCATTGTTTATTTCTCTTTTATTTTTCATTTTCCCTTTTCTCTTTTGGCATCTGAATTTATGAATTTCCTCTGTTTATCAGATATAAAAACCACTTGCAGTCCAGTGCCATAGTTCCTAGCACAGACTCAGTGATCAGACATTTTGCATTCAAAGCCTAGCTCCCACATCTCTTCACTGTTGGACTTTAGAGAAGTGACTTGTCTTGTCTGTGACCTAGTTTCCTTAAGCCTTCCAGACAGGGCTGTTTTGAGGATGAAGTGTAAGCTATATGTACTTCAGTTTTCCCCACCCCATTATAATTTTGTCTGTCTTTTGGACTTTGAGATACCTTACTGACTTCAACTATTTTTTTATTTTAATGTTTATTTTGCTTTATGAATTATTTTTATTTTCTTTCACTTAAACTCTTTTTCATTCCTAATTTTTTAGTTACTAAAATTTTCCTATATCCAGTTTTAAAATTTTGTTCTACTTCTTTAACTTCTCTATAATTTTTTCTAAAGCAATTGGGATTATATTCTATAATTATATTCTATAATTTACTAGCAATTTTTAAATAGCTAGTAAATTATAGAATATAAGCATAGTCTGGTTAAATTTATTATACAAATTAGAATGCTCTTATTTAACTATATATGACATAACTATGAAAACAGAAGTAAATAAAATATCAAATAATTGTTCTTTTTACTGATTTTGAAATTAACTTGGAAAGTAGTACATTGAACATTACAATTTAAAAATCGAAATCAAGGCAAAAATTATTTCATTTTATTTTGTGGTCATTTTCACTCATACCCAAATAGCAACCCTCATGGGCACAAAACCATTGAGTGACTTAGAGTTTCTGATTTTATATCTGCTTCAAGACAGGAAACATGGATACTAATGATTCATCTTGCTGTGATTTTCTTATCCAGGCATTGGGTCAATAAAAAAGCACTCAGATTTGACTCACTTTATGCTTTTTTTCAAGCATATGAAATGGTGATTTTCAATTTTTTCCAAGAGAATTGTATTTTCTAACCTAGTTCTATGCACTGCACTTTAAAAGAGCATGATAGAGTTGTCGATCTCTTGGTTATGAAAGAGATATTGGTTGGAAAGAGGTATTTAGACCTTTTAAAACTTTCTGTTATCTTGGCTTAAGAAGGTCCCATGTTGATCTGGCTTAGTTAAAATTACGGGGCTTAACAGAATCATTGACTTCTTCAACAGCATTCAATCCTATTCAAAAAACATTGCCAAAATTCTGTTGATACAAACCATTAAATTTGGAAACCAGTTTTATGGTATAACGTTTTCATAAAATTAAGTAGAATGTGTTTCTTGAAGGATTTTGTAAAGATATTCTCATTGTGATTTTTATAATGCAAGTTGTCAGAAAGCCATTCATCAAATGAATAAGTGACATTATTTTAGTCAAAACTATGCCCTTATCACATTTATCTCCTCATTGTATTTACAGCATCTAGTCATGGTTTCTAATGTGATAGGCATTTGAAGTCTTGTTGCTGAACTCAGTGGTGTTGCTTGTCATTTTTTCTTTACCTTAGTAGCTCTCATTTCTGTGTTTAATACCAGAACCTAGAAAATCATGTGTAATGGCAACTTACGCTGAATATTAAAGCTGATTTGGCTGGATTATTTTTTGAGCTATTCATTTTGAACGTCTACTCAAATCAATATTAAGAATAATATTAACATTAAAAATATACTGACTTACATTTGAACTATTCCACAGGAATGAAAGACAATTTGCATAAATATTATTATTTTTGACATGTAACCTTTAAATTTTTTTAAACTTTTTGTTATAGTCATTTTTTGCTACAAAAACCACCTTTCTCTTCTTTCCTTTCCTTTCTTCCACTGCTCTTTTCCCCCTTGCATCTCTCTTTCTCCTTGATTATAACAGATTGGATACTCTTATTGACTCTGGAAAAAAAAATACCTAAAACCTGTGAACCTAGCCTCCTGTATTGAAGATAGATAGTGTTAGGAGAATTAAAGGTAAAAATTGAAGCAACAACATAATTGGATGTTTGCTGGTGAGGGGACCTCTTTCGATAGCACTGTCATAGGTAGAGAGAGCATCAGTAATAGGTTCTGTCTATGTTGAAGCTTCATTTGCCACTTACTTCCAATTTTAGTACTCGTATGTATTGCTTTTAACCTCCTTTTTCCTTGTACAGTTACATTTTCACAACTATAGCCTTGCTGCCACTTAAAATGTGATTGTTTTGCTAAAACTGTTCTTTACCCACAAAGTTTCTAGTAGAATTCTGAGCCTCATCTTTTAGGGGATGTGCCTCACTTGATGGGTAAAGGCTTCTTTAGGAAAAGGACTATGTAAATTTGGTCTCCTCTATTCCCCCACCTTATTTACCTTGTCTTTCAGGAGTTGATTGATGTCTTCTGTATGCTTATAATGTAAGAATAAAACAATGCAGTTTCTCTGAAGTAAGAGAAAAAAGTCAGATGTCAGTATAGTGCCTGATGTCTACTAGTGCTATTTGCTAAATATTTTTTTCAATTTTTAGATGCATGAATTGTGTCACAATGGCTTTTTCTTTGTACAGACTAAGTTTTCAGACAAATTCTTAGATCATAGCATGGCTAAGGAAATGGCTGTAGCATAGACAGGAAATAAAAGAACCAGATGAATGAGCAGTAGGAAAACATGACCTCAGTTACAAAGGCTAATCAGTGATTTGCAGTTTGGCTGCTCTGTGGAGAAAGGGTTGTTGGCGAGCAGATGGGCAGAAATATCAGTTAGGAGGCAGGGAAAAAGAATGAGCATTGGGATTAGAGTAATACAGGCCCACCTCTAATACTTGTGGGACTAGAACAAGAGACAAAATGAAAATACTGCTGCCCCCTTCTCTTCCTTCTCTGGACATTTTCCCACGTTTAAGAGGAGTCTCGCACATAAGTAAACACTCCAGCCAGCTGAGCAGGATTGTTCAGTCACCTGTATCTTTAAGGGACATAGAAATGAGATCATGGGCAAAAATGGTTGGTTCTAAGAACACCTTCCTCTACGAGGCAGAAATAAGTTCAAGTTCGGCAACAATGGGCCCAGTAAAGCCGGAGGCCCTGGGGTAGATGTTGCTTAGCTATAAGGGAAACACTACTGTTGATAACACTAAGTATGGAGTAGACAGGTTTGTTTGGAAGTGAAGTCTACAGAGTAGTGGAGTGGGTTTAAGGGAAAAAGTATGAATCTTCCTTGAGCTGGTTTTGTAGCAGTGAAAGTAGACATAAACTAAGTGGAAACTACCCATGACAAAAATTAATAGCTTACCAATACAGCAGATAAAGTCCCTCCTGCCTCTAGTACTAGATGTCATTTGCATGGCCTACCTTTGCTAGTAAATGGAAAAAGGGCTAAGCTTTTGCAGGAAATACATTATAACAACTAAATATTAAAGAACTAGTTCAAATATTTTTCCTTAATTGAATGGAATAAAAGGTGATTAGTCTCTCAAAATAAGATTGAATCTGACTACATTTCCTAATTTCTGAAACTAGTTTTTTTTTTCCTCTAAGCAGACAGCAATGAGGAGAAGACTAAAAAGATAGGGAGACCTGGAAACAGCCTGCACAGAGCAGCCAATGACTGGTGTTCAGAATGAGGACCACAGTTCCTTCAAAGATGGAGGCAGCAAAGCAGAACTTCTTCATTTAAAAAAAAATTACTTTTTAAAATTGACACATTATTATACATATTCATGGTGTACAGGGTCATGTTTCAGCATATACAATATGCATTCGTCAAGGTAATTAGCATATCTGTCACCTCAAATATTTATCATTTCTTTGTGTGGGATACACAGTCTCCCAGCTATACTGAAATATGTTAGTAAATTACTGCTAATTATAGTCACCCTGCTGTGCTATGAAACACTAGGAGGTCAAGTATTCTTTAAAAATATTAACTAATTTAGCAAAAATATTTATTTACAGGCACACAGCTGGCACAGAGAAGTGTGAATGGCACTTACATTGTCCCTACCTTCTTGAACTTCCAGTGTAATAATAATAATAATTCCCTGAGAAAGAAGGTTTGGATGGAGAGAGAGATGAGGCTGGGAACAAGTAGGAAGGAACAGATGATAAAGGGCCACTAAAGAAAGCATGAGACTGTGTGTCTGTGACATACAGTTAGAGTAGAAGTGGGTGGGCTTTTTTCCCCAAAGGAATAAATGAAATACTATTTTGTGGCTTCATCCCATGCTGTTAAATTATGGATCTAAACCTTCTTGATCCCTTCGCAGATTGTGAAGTATATTGCCTGCATTTGAGAGAGAAAGCTCTACTTGGAGGATTAGATAAAGGGATCCTAAGAAAACTGAGGCAGGAGGATCACAAGTTTGAGGCCACTCTCAGCAACTTACAAAGGCCCTAAGCAATTCAGCAAGACCCTGTGTCCAAAATAAAAAAAAAGCCTTGGCATCTAGCTCATTGTTACGGTGCCCCCGGGTTAAATGTTTAGTATCAAAAAAGAAGAGATGAAAATGTAGGTGCTGATAAAAAGTATAACATTACTAAATACAAAAATGAATTATTCAAATGTGCCAAGGTCTAGGGTCCCTTTTGTGGTGACCTATTTTAACCTAGGAAAAAAGACTAAGTATTATATAATGGGGAAAGAATCTCAGTTTGTTGGAAGACTCATCTCAGCAACCTGCCAATTTCAGAGAATGAATGAACATCAGTTCATAATATGGCCCAGGTCATGTGAGCAAATATTCAAGCCTTGAAAGCCATGCACATGCCATAGTAAAGTCTAAAAGAAGACAAAGTAAATCAATTTGGGTTTAGGAAGTACATATACAAGCTAATTCAGGGATATTTCAATGATCCATATGAAATTTCAGTACACTCAGAACCATTCAGTGAGTCAAAGCATATAGCCCTAATAACGAAGTAAAGAATTAGTATGGTAGTAAAAACTAGCCCAGTAGTAAATAAAAATAAGATGCCTGGTATGCTCTGGTCATCCAGCACATCCACATTCACAGACCCAGCCTCAATGGAGTCAATCAAGCTTCTGGGAGATTAGTGACCAGAGGGAGGGAGGGAGGGAAGAAAGGAGTACTCTTTTTCATCAAGTGACAGAAATTTCCTCTGTAAATGGTAGATATTTGGGAAGATTAACACCATATTCCAATAAGTTTAACTAGAACTAAACAGTGTAGAAACTATGACATTTCTTTCCCTTTATCCTGAGATCATTAAGACATATACACTACAACATACTATTATCCAGTTCAGATTTCTATAACCTCGGGGAGAGGTGTGGAGACAGCCACAGAGATTATGAAGGCATTGGAAAATAATACTGATGAGAAAATGGGAAGATTCTAGATTTACAAGACAAAATGAGCTTAAGCAGGAATTTGAAGGATTTAAGTCTGCTATAAGGAAGATTCTCCTGACACTGTGGGTTCTTAAACATTGAAGTGGTTTGCCGAAACTGCAGAAACTCCAATTTGGGGAATCTGTAAAAACAGGAAAGATAACAGATCTGCTTGCTGCTCAGAAGGATTGGATATAGGCCTTATTCAGATAGAACTTCCCAAGTCCCTTCTAACCCTGTGATTTTAATTGTAAGTGCTAATATAAACAATATTTTCCATGAAACACTTCTGACTCAGTACCATTTAGAATAGGGGAGGAGTGCAAGAAACACTTTTTACAGAACATAAAAGCAATGAGTTTGTCATAAGGAATCCTAGTGATATCTTTGAGTACTTATACCTTTTGTTTTTAAACTTCTCACACAAATCTTACAGAGAGCTTAATGAAATATTTTTATAATATAATGCAGTTTTGAATAGTTCATACCAATGAGCATTAAATTGCCATGGAAAGTACCAAACATAATAAAAATCAGGCAAATAGGCAAATTAAGCTTTTTCTCTTTATATCATACAGACTAAAATATTATTTTTTTCCTTTTCATTAGGCTCAAAGTTACTCATTAAGTTTGGATACTTACTTATTCATAGTCCAAAACTTTTTTTCTTGAAACACATCTGAATCCTTTAAATAGTAGTTTATAGTATCAAGGATGAATTGAGAATACATTTAAGTCTTAGATTCTGATGCAAATGTTTTATAAAAAGTAGTTGAATAAATCATACAGTAAATAGATTGGATAGTTCACTAAGCTAAAAAAAAAGTCAGTTAAATTGAATGTTGATATATTTATATATAATATAACAAACAAAATCCGATTTGGATTCCCACAAAGGAACTCTTTTGCTTCCCCCTTAAAGAACTTACATAAACATTAGATTTAATCAAGTTTTAACAACCAACACCTTTTCTTTTGCCAATGAGCTGAAGCAATATCTTTAAAGAGTTTATTATCTTATAAAGTAGCAGCATCATTATTAATTTCAACTAACGACTTCACAAATGCACATTATAAAGTGCCACTCAAACTTTCTACCCTTCCCAAATCCACAGATTCCTAAGTTGACAGCACCTTCACAGCCTTGCAGTTAACTGCATTCAGTAAATATTTGCATCCACAGGACTACAGATCCTAATGAGGGTTCAAAACACGCATGTAAACACACGCTCCTCTCTGTGTATTTGTCAATAAATTGTATAAACAGACATAGTATACCTGTAGGCAAGGCTCCTGTCTTAGAAATTCTTCACCTACTCATTGTATCAGGACAGTATCTCTCAATATCTTTTTTTACTTGATGCTGATTTTAACGTGTGTAGTGTGTGTGTGTGTGTGTGTGTGTGTGTGTGTGTGTGTACACGCGCGCATATTACCGGTGAGGGGGATCCATTCTTGCAGAGGGGCCCTCTGAAGACTCCTTTAATGCCCCGGTAGTGCCCATTGCTAAGATGTCTGGAACTGATGACCAGGTAACAAGCCATGTGGGTCCAGGCGAGGGGTGCACAATCTCAACTCCTCTCCAGAAGACCAGCGCGGGAATGTGGGCTGGTTTCTCACCAGCAGCAGTGACTGCCACCTCCCGAGGAAAAGAATTGGCCAGCAGCAAGCTTGGGACGCAACGCCCGCGCCTTCCTGCTCCTCACGCGGCGTTGGGTTTCTGCTGCCAGCAGCGGCCGCTGAGACTGAGGCGTCGGTGGCGGCAGTGGTAGCCACACAACACCTAGGGGACCCGGCGAGCCAGTCCACATGCTGCTCTGACGAGGTGGCTGCTCAATCGCGGGCCAGATGTATGTGTCTATGTGTGTGTATACACACACACACACACAAAAGACAACTTCCTGGGTCTGGGTCCACCAGGAAATTAGGACTCCGCCCCCCGCCCCCTGCCTTCGCACCTACTGCACCTACTGTCCCCATCTTCTGGCCGGGGTAATCCCCAGACGGGGCTGTGGGGTGCGGCGCCATGAATTCAGCAGCAGCAGCCTGTGCCAGGAGAGTGGCGGGGAGTCCTTGGAAGCGCCAGAGCACTGGCCCCCTCTGCAGTGGCGGGGAGAGGACGAAGGAAGCGATGGGCTGTCTGGGAGGAGGACAGAGTGTTGGGGACGCGACGACTTCTGAGCGGAGGCAGTTAGCGCCGCGGCTGGGAGCCCTGGGCTCTGGCCACCCGGGAGGCTCCTGATACTCCTGATACTCCGGGCGGCGAGGCGAGGAGGCGACAGCTGCTGCGGCGGCCGCGGGAGGCATTCGGGGCTGTGCGACCCGCTGCTCCGCCTCCTGGAATCAGCCTCCCTAGATCCCGGTCCCTGGGCTCTGACTCGGAGCCAACTTTCTACAGTGTTTGGGGGCGGGCACCTAGGATGAATGGGAGGGCCTTGGCGGAGGAGACGGGCAGCCAAGAGAGCGTTTTCTTTACTCTTTCGCTGCCTGCTCCCCTTCAGCGTTTCTCCAGCTGCCGGCTGAAGCCACGCTGGCAGAAGCAACAGCTCCCCAGCCGGCGGTAAGGATGAGCTGTTCAGCCCTGATTAGGGCAGACCTATTAGATGCTCTATGGTAGGTAATGCGTGGAGGAGGAAGTCAGTTTTAGGCGGAAAACTTACAGACCATAGAGAAATCAAATTTGAATAGGTGCATCTGCATATCTATGCACCTACCTGGATTTCTAAAACTCACAAGCCTTCCTGAATTCATAAAGAGGCGAGATATTTTTGGTCGGTATAAGACCTCTGTTTTCACAACCCCCAACAAGCACCCTCTTAAAAGTGATCTTCAACAGACGTGATTTCGTTTACTGTAAATTAAACCACCAGGAAGCGAGCTGCACTGAAAATAAAAGACCAGTGCAAAATTGTGCTCTAACAAGAGAGGGAAGCCCTTCCAGGCTCTGGAATCAGTGTGCTCCCTCCTCCACCTCAAAGCTGGCCTAATGAAGTTCTGCAGTCCCTTTCTGCCCCACCTCCTCCGCTCTGAGCTGGGGATAAACAGAAGGGTCACCTCCTTTCCCTATTTTGTTCCATTAATTGAAAGGTCACAGCTCTGCTAATGCTGGCTCCCAGTTTTTTCCCAAGTTTTCTCTAACTCTCCAGTCCCCCTCAATGATCCATTCACTTTTTGGTTGACATTGAGACTTATCATACACAACAGAAGCATTTAAAAAAAAAAAAAAACTAGTAATTTAATTTTTATTATTTGGGTAATTCATAAAGCTCTTAAGAAAATATCCAACTATAACTTTGTAACTACTCAATAAAGTCTTCACTTTTTGTTTACATTAGTACAATGCCTTCATATCTTTTTTATTAAGAAGCACATAGGTGTATTTCTGATTTGAAAGGTTTTAAATAATCTTATTAAGGTGTTTAGAAAGCTTCCAGGAATACAAGGTAATAAATAAGGGGAAATGACATTTCCTTGCAAAACCTTCTAATTGAAAACGACTGAAAGAGTTAGTGCAATGTAAACCTTGTAGAAGTTGTTTATGTTTTAACCATCTTGTTAAGAAATTTTGAAAAAAAAGAAATTTATAAAGCAGTGACAATAGATGCAACACATCATCTATCTCCTTCCTATTGATGTGTTAAAAATCACAGCAATGGCATGGTTTAACAATGCAGTGTTAATTCAATTTTGAGCTGTAAAATGCTTTATGAAGCTGGGAGCAAGTAACTTTCCTCATGTATACACATTCAATATATTCTTTCCAAAGGAAAAAAAAATGTATCTGCCCCTAGGGAAACTATTAAAGTACATGAAAACTTTACCCCAAGAAACAAAATGAATGAACTGAAATTTTAGGAGATAGCATGACTCAATCTACAATTATTTTATTTTTGGTAAAACTAAGTAACATGGCATTGAAGAACTAGAATGGATTAGAAAGATAAATGTAACTCTTTAGGAAAATAACTTTCCAAAGATACAATGCCTTATTCAGAAGCAAGTATATCTCCTAGTAATGACTAATTATTTTTAAGAAACAATCATTTTTCTAAAATAAAAGGACTAGTAAGTGACCAAGCAGTATAAAATTCAGCTATACCATCCTATTCTATTTCATTCTATTTAAAGTATTAGCTACCCAGACATTCTTGCTTATTAGAACATTATTCTATGTATATTTGAGTTTTTCCCAGAGAAAACAAAGTATTCTCTTTTTATAGAAATGAGCCATGTAGTAATTTTGCTAAATTTCTTAAAAATTGTTAAATATTTTAGTTCTTTCTTTCTGGGAAATTTTGATATGTATTTTGTTAATTTGCCATATTTTAAGTCAGTTATGGCTGATTTTTTTCTTTGCTTTTAAATATTTTTGCCATTCATCTTAAAGTATTGAGGCAAAAATTGGCACATTTGTTATACTTGGCCAATTTTATGAACTGTTTTAAAAACAAAAAATAAAACAACTCCCTTCTTTTTCTCTCCAGATTGTGATTGATATCTATCAATGTGCTATTTTTCTATTCAATAATTCCCCATCATTGCTGCCCTATACTTAATATGCTATTTGCCAAACTCAAATAGTATGAAGTTAAGTATATTTATAGTTGCTATAGACACCAAGTTACTCAGTTGTATGAACTTCTCTCTTTACTAAAGGAATGAAGTAATTAAAATTTTTTTAGAGAAAATTAAATGAATGTAAAACAATGTAAAATTTGCTCTACTGAGTGAGTTTTAGACATGGGTCAAACTCAGTTACAACAAATGTGATGAAAAATACATGTACAATGTTATCAGGCCCATTTATTTAAAGCAATGTTTGATCTATGAGTTTTCACTCCTTGGAAAGGGATCTGAACAGCAAAGGGCATAGACTTCAGTCTGCAACCAAATTGACATTTCCATGTATTTAGATGATTGACATCATATGAAATCCCCCTGTATTACCTTTATCAGTATAAGTCAGATACATCCAATATCTCCATATCCAATACCCCCACCTGAGTTCATCATTACCTCTTTTTGAACTACTGAAATATTCTCCTCACTGGTTTCCCTCATTCCATTGTTACTCCCATATATATGTACATGTATTCTCTGTATCCAAAAGCTAGAGTGATATTCTTAAACCCATAGATCATATTCTAGTACTTCCCTAGTAAGCCACCTAATAACTTCATATCACATCCAGAATAAAACCCAAACTGTATTTTAATTTTTTAAAAAGTCTTGTTTGATCTGGTCCCTGCCTGCCTTCTGCCTGCCTGCCACTCTCTCCTCTAGTACCCATGGTGTTTCTGTAGCACATCATTTGCTTTCACAGAAGAGTCTTTATTCCAGTGGTTCTTCTATTAAGTGTTTCTATACTTACCTCACAAGGGAAGCATCTTCTTGTCCTTCAGATCAAATGTAAAAATTGCTAATTTAGAAACACTTTCCCAATTGCACAAGCTAAGGAAGCTATCTAGGATTTGAAACTGTTTTTTTTTTGTTCAAGTAAATTAATGGACTTTATTTTTGAGAGCAGTTTTAGATTTATGAAAAAATTGAGCAGAAAGTGCAAAATCCCCACATATCCTCTTAAACCTCAAATAAGCAATTTTTTAATTTCTCCTACTTGTTATTTTTTAAGATTTTTAAAAAAATGTTGTTACTGGGATTGAACTCAAGGGTGCTTAACCCACTAAACCACATCTCATGCCCTTTTTAAAATTATATTTTTATTTTGAGACAGACTTTCACTAAGTTGCTTGAGGCCTCACTAAGTTGTTGAGACTGACCTCAAACTTGTGATCCTTCTGCTTCAGCCTCCTGAGTTGCTGGGAAAACAGGTATGCAACATTGCACTGGCAATTTCTCCTAATATTAATATCCTGCATTAGTGTGATACATTTATTTATTATAATAAGCTATATTGAATATCACTATTATTAACTAAAGTTCATAGTTTACATTAGGGTTCACTCTTTGTGTTGTACATCCTACAGATTTTGACATGTATAATGACATGAAACCACCATTACAGTATCATAAAGATAGTTTCATTGCTCCAACACTACAACCCAACCTCATACTCCACCTATTCATCCATCCTTCCGTCTGTCTGAATCCCTGGCAACCACTCATTATTTTACTCTCTCTCTCAAGTTTTGACTGTTTAAGAATGTCATATAGCTCAAATTACACAGCATATAGCTTTTTCAGATTGGTTTCTTTCATTTAGTAATATACATTTAAGTTTCCTCTATGTCTTTCAGTGGCTTGACATCTGATTTACTTTCATTGTTAAATAATATTCCACTGAAGTTTGGTTTAAATTGTGTCTTCCCTCACCCCACCCCATTGATGAAGTTTGAATCACCTGTGAATATTATCTTCTTTGGAAATAGTCATTGCAGATGATCAATTTAAGATGATGTCATTAGGATGGACCCTAATTTCATATGATTGTGCTCTTGTAAGAAGGGATACATATGGATATAAAGATAGAGGCACCAGGTGAGTGCCTTGGGAAGATTGGGGTTATACCATATTCCATTGAATGCCAAAAGTTTCTTGCAGATCACCAGAGGTTAGGAAAGATACAAGGAACAGATTGTCTCTCATAGTCCTCAGAAGGAACCAACCCTGTCAATAACTTGACTCAGATTTCTAGCTTCCAGAGCTATGTGAAAAATAATTTTTTTAAAGCCACCCAATTTGTAATACTTTGTTATGGCACCCCTAGAAAACTAATACACACTGCATGGAAGTACCCCAGTTTACTCACTCACATACTGAAGATAATTTGGTTGCTTCAAACTTTTGGCAATTGTGAATATAACTGTTGTAACATTCATGGGCAAGTTTTTGCATGAACATAAATTTTAAATTATTCTAGCTAAATACTAAGGAATGAATTTTTAGATCCTACGTTTAGTTTTGTAAGAAACTGTCAAAGTGTCTTCCAACATGGTTGTACCATTTTGCATTCTTGCCAATAATGGATAAAAGTTCCTTTTGCACTATCTCTTCACCCGCATTTGTTGTCAATTTTTGGAGTTTAGTCATTTAAGTGGCTGGGCAGTAGTATCTATATTTTTTAACTTCTAATTTCTTGATGACTATGGTGTTTAATGTCTTTTTAAATGATTATTTGCTATCTATATTTCTTTGCTGAGTTATTCATTCATACCACTAGCTGATCTTTTAGTGGTTTTTGTTTTCTTATTGTTAAGTTCCAAGAGTTATTTGTATATATTGGGTATCAGATTTGTATATCAGATATGTTTTCAAATGCTTTACCTCCATATGTGGCTTGCGTTTTCATTTCTTAACTGTGTCACTTAAAGAACATTTTTACAAATTTAGTGAAGTCCAGCTTATCATTTGATTCTTCCATGGATCATACTTTCAGTGTTGCATATAAACAGTCATCACCAAACTCAAGACCACCTGGATTTTCTTTGCCATCTAGAACGTCTGTGGTTTTGTGTTTTACAGTTAGGTCTATGATTCCTTTCGATTAATTGTTATGGATGGTGTAAGGTCTGTGTCAAGACTCATTATCTGGGATGTTGATAGCCAGTTGATCCAGCTGCATTTGTCAAAAAGACTACCCTTTCTCCATAAACTGACTTTATCCATTGTCAAAGGTAAGTTGACCATAATTGTGTAAGCTAGATCTTGGCTTTCTATTCTGTTCCCTGGGTCTATTTGTCTATTTTTTTACCAATATCACAATGTCTTGATTACTATTAGTGATTTCAGCAATTTAAATTATTAAATATTTTAATATTTTTCTTGCACATTTATGTATTGACTATATTACTCTATAAAAGTAGATAATGTCTTTATTTTGTTCATTTATGTGGCCCTAATATCTAGAACAAATACAGCAATACTTTGGAATTCAGAAGATCTTAATTAATTTTGAGGAGTGAATGAATAATTGTTTTCTATGTTAACCTTGCAAAACAATTATTATTCTTGTTATCATAATGTGTTTGTGCATTTATCTGTATACATACAAATACAAGAAATTTTGAAATCTAGGTTGTGGTATTTAATTTTTTTTTAACATCAGAATCCCAGGAAACATTCAGTCAAATCCCACTAATTTCACAACTTAAACTCAGTTTATACTAACATAATTCCATTATTATTAAACTCGCTCTCTTTACTTTAAGCTGTTAGCTTATCCTCCCAAGCCTAGTACTTTGGATCTTGCCCCTTGAAAAACTATTTTGAAACTACATATTCAATTACATTAAACTCTTTATTATTTGGTGGCCAGAGATTTTGTATTGACACCCAAATGCTCACTTTTTGTCCCCTAACCTGATTGAATCTATCAGACAAGGAATTCTGATTAGAATGCAGAAATTTAAAAATGGAGAAGACGTTAGAGCAGACTCACTTGCATTAGGCACCATTAGGAGCAGGCTATAATATGAACCTGTGAAGCAGATTGACACAGGAAGCAAAATGGTACAGTGGACACCTCATGTGGGCAGCTACTATGCATTCTTAGGTTCATGAGGTCTCAAAGAGTGCTACAGTTTGACTCTTGAATGCTCCCAAAGGCCCATATGTTGAAGACTTGGTCCCCAGCTTGCAGCATTATCAGGAGGTGTTGAAATCTTTAGGAGATAAGCAGGAGAAGAAGGAAGTTAGGTCTTTGGGGATTTGCCCTTGAAGGTAATTTTGAGACCCCAGAACTGTCTTCATTGTCTCCTTGCTTACTGACCTCCATCAAATGAGTTGTCCTCCTCCACCATGCCCTCCTGCCATGAAGTAAGTACTGTGCCACCACAGAACCCAATCAATGGGTTCAGCTGACCATGACTGGAACCTCCAACACTGAGCCAAAATAAACCTTTCCACCTTATAAGTATTTTATTTTAGGCATCTTGTCAAATGACAGCTGATTAATAGAAGCAGAATATTTCAGGGTCTTCCTAGTATTTTAAGAAAATTGGAGGGCTGAGGATGTGGCTGAAGCGGTAGCATGCTTGCCTGGCATGCGTGCGGCTCGGGTTCTATCCTCAGCACCACATACAAGCAAAGATGTTGTGTCCGCCAATAACTAAAAATAAATAAATAAATATTAAAATTCTCTCTCTCCCTCTCTCACTCTCTCTTTAAAAAAAAAGAAAGAAAATTGGAAATCTAGATTTTTATTCAAAATATCCTACTATGTAAATATTGGCAATTAGTGGTGTGTCTTTTTTTCATACCTTAGGAAGTTTTTTTAAAAAAATCATCAAATTATGAGTGAAAAGGCAAATGCACTAAGATACAAACAAGACAAAAATAAATACAGAATAAAGAACATATTTTGAATATATAAAGAATTTCTACTTAGGAATAATAAAGAAAAAAATTAAAAGGACAGGAATTTCAAAGGCACTTCACCAAATTAGAAATAAATGAAAATTCTAGAAATAAATAATTTATTAGTTTAAATTGTGTATCATCTGGCTCAGTCCCACTGGGAACATGAATCATCTTTGTACAGAATATCTGTGCTGTATATGCCACCTGCTCTTCTGCTATTAGTAGCCATCTTGGTTCTCAGAACAACTTTTATAATATTTTGTTGCTTGTATCTGTGTAACCCCTATTTTATTTAAGAATGGTCCCAAGCACAAGAATGTGATGTTGGCAATTCAGATATGCCTGAGAGAAGCCATAAAGTGCTTCCTTTAAGACAAATGGTATAATTTTTTTAATTAATAAAGAAAAAAACATGTTTTTGGTTAATAACAGCAACCACTCTACTTTAAACTGAGATTAGTGTGAGAATTCTAGAAAACTGCTGCCAATATCTCCTAGATCTGAGTATTCATTGGCCTGATGCAGGAATTCCTCGCCACATGTACATGTGTGAGATCACCAAAAACACATTCAAAAACATTTATTGAAGAATTATTCATAAACTCCAAGTGGAACAATTCAAATATTCATCAACTGTGAAAGAGTAAAAATCATGGTATATTTATAAGGTGGAATAGTACACAATAAAACTCAAGCAAGGGTTGCACAATAGAAAATGAATGAATCTTATAAATATCCAGTTGAACAAAAGAGCCAGACACAAAGAAGTATAAAACCTATTATGTGATTTATATAAAGTTAAAATCTGACAGAAAACTAATCTGAGGTGTTAGAAGTCACATTAGTGGTCACATTAATAAAAGAAGTGGAACAAACATGGACTCTGTTGAGGGACAATACTATTCATGATATGACTTGCTAATTTCTTTAACATATAGATTACAATTACAAATCAGTTTTTAAAGTATGTTATAAGGTTAACCTCATCATTTTTATTGGTGAAGAAACTAGGGTCCGGTTAAAATCTGGTGCAAGACACACAAATTCAGAATAGAGTGAGCTTATCCCAGCATAACTAACTCATTAGTGTTTTGTTTGTTCCCACATGACCAATCTAAAGTTGTTGTTTGTTGACTTGTGCTATCTCCTGCCACATGGAAAGGGATGGAAGATAAGTGAACTGGCCATCATTTAACACATGTAAAGAAAAGTAGTTCAATGTTCCACACACTTTACTGGTGTTTTTAGAAAATAATACTCAAACCAGTGCTATCATCTTCATAGACAGTGGGAAGCAGATGCTTTCAAGAGTATAGAGTACAGTTTGGTACATTTCCGGAGGGAAGGGGAACAATGAGGTAGGTGATAAACTCGGGTCTCTCATGTGCTCTGTGGAACAGTTCCAGGAAAATATTCAGTATTTTCACTTTCACCCCAGTGCTTTCCATATGGAAGCTGAAACCTCCTCAGCTGGATACCACTCCGCAATAGCTACCCCAGCTATGGTAAGAACCCAGCTAGTAGCCCAGAAAACACAGAACAAGTAGCCACCATGTTTTACCTGGACCATGCAGTGCTGTGGAAGAGAATCCAGAGCTGGACGTGTGGAAGTGGAACAGGGTCCAGAGGCAAATAGAAGCATGTCAGGCGTGAAATGGAAGCAGGTTATTTCTATCTGGTGTGACTGTTTTTAAATGTCTTCAGAAGAAGAAAAAGGTACAAGAGACCAAAACACCTTGTGATGTTGACTTTCATTAACTCACAGTGATGATCTGACTATGAAAAGCTATGAAAATGTAAAAATATGTTCATCAAACGAAATTCTGAAAAAGTATACAGAAACTACATATTTGAGTATAGTTG
Organism: Ictidomys tridecemlineatus; assembly: GCF_052094955.1. Classification (NCBI taxonomy): domain Eukaryota; kingdom Metazoa; phylum Chordata; class Mammalia; order Rodentia; family Sciuridae; genus Ictidomys; species Ictidomys tridecemlineatus. The sequence continues at coordinate 46,736 of NW_027522908.1, read as the reverse complement.
TTGTTCCTAGAACTCTTCAAAATTCTTTCATTCTAAATTGCCTTATTGGTTCACTGATCACAGCTCTTTCCTCTGTTGGCCTTTTCCATAGATTTTCATAGATCTATGCCTTTGTACCCTAATACTTAGTTGAACACTGGTTTAAATTTTTGAAGAAAAATCAGAATTTTGCTCTTTTCTAATATCCAGCTCAGTTTATGCCACCAAATAGAGCTACTCATTCTTTGTGTTTTGCCCCTAATTCACACCTAATTCAGCCAGAAGCTGATGAGTCTATTTTGAGACCTGTACTCACTGATGAAGTGGTAAAAAGCTCAAAGAAGAAGTTGTGAGTTGCCCTGTGACTGATTCCAACCCAAGGGGCAGGAACTCTTTACTCAAACTTTCTTTTGTCTCAGTCCTAATTGTGAGTCAAATTGTTCTATTACAGTTACCTACTGTTATAGAACAGTTTCTTACAAAGGTATTTTACCTGCTCAGACATAGGAGGTCATGGTAAAAAAATGAAAATCTGAGGTATTATTCATGATAAATCTGAAAGTAAATATGAGATTCTAAGATGTGACATCCCATTTCCCCTTATAGGTAAAAACAGGAGTGGGGGAGAAAGAGAAGGGAAGAAAGGGGCTGAGGGATCAGGGAGGGAAGGAAGTTGGGTGGAAGATAAGGAAGGGGAAGGCAGTTTTTAGCAGGATTTAAAAAATCCTTAAGATAGTGATATTTTCTCCTGAAATTAATACAACAGGCTTAAAACATAGAGTGAGAGTAAATGAAAGGGTCTTGGGGTCCCTGAGGCAAAGGTGCAATATTTTGAGTACTGCTTTCTAGGAGATCAAATTCAAAGACAGGGAAGATGATTCAATCAAAGTTAAGGGAAAATTTAGGATGTGATCCTCGAGAATTAGATTTTATTTCTAATTCTTCAAAAAGAAAACAGTCCCAGCCTGTATGAGAACACAGGGCAAGCAATGAAAAATCATACTACTAATTTTGTGGATTTGTTTTAAAGTGTTTTCTAAGATATGCTGTAATGATTAAAAAAATAAGAAGGAGAAAAGAAAAAGAGGGAGGAAAGGAAAAATTTGAGTTCATTGACTTGAATTCATTAAAACTAGGTCATAGAGAAAATATTGATCACTGACTAATACTGTGCTGAGTTATCAAGAGAAAGATACCACCACCCCATAATAACGCAGATGCATAACTAATTGAATAAGACTTCTCCATAAATCTCCAGTAATAAAAAGCACAATTCCAGATTATACCTGTCCATCTCCTCAAAGATGAGTCCCAGAATCAACAGGAGGTAGAGAAAGATTTCACATGACAAAGTCAAAAGGAAAAAAATAACAGAAGTTCCTACTGTTTACACAGCCTTTTTGTCTTCTCATTTCACTTTTTCCAAAGTTATAGTGCCAACTTGACAAAATCATGGAGACAGCAGAGAGCCTGGCTGCCAACACGCACCAAGAAATGTGGCCACCATCCTGCCTGTTGGCTTGCAGATCCCTGTGGAGTCTGGAGAGTGGTAGTATAATTCATCCTGGCTTGGACCCTCTTCCACTTTTCCTGGAACTTGGCCCATGCCTTATTCAAAGGCAGGGGCCATTCATTAAAGACGGAATGCCTTTTCCAAATTTACCATTTCTGATTTCCAGATGCCACACTTTAAAAATACAATCCAATTGAAAATACTCTAAATTTAAAATGCATCTATTTGAACTATCGTGAAATCTGTTCTCATCCCTTTGGAAATAATACAAGACAGGTTCTTCAAAGCAACGGAGAGAAAATTTCCTTTTTTGCCTTACTTTCATTGACAGTAGAATATTAACCAAATGTGGATCTCTTCACAGTTCAGGTCCCTTTCCAGGTACATGAGTTTCATGCCTGTGAAGCCTATCCTCATTACAAGTAAAAACGCTGAATGTAGCATAGTTTTCTTCCTATAATTATAAAAATCCATAGTCACTCAACCAAAATAAAGACTGTATTGAAACACTGTACCAGTGTCAAGAACCAAAGTTGAAACAAATGAATCCTCTAGTTCATTCAGTCCATATGTAAGTTTCATAATTTTAGAAAATTTTTACATTAATAGTGTTTACATCATCTTTTGCATTCTAAATATAGATATATATGTTAATCATTAATATCACATGACTCAGGCTCTGATATTTATATTATAAGCATATCAAAACAGTTATGCCATCAGCCACATAAAGTCCTGCTTGAGTTGTAAAATAGATATAGTTTACAAAAAGGTGTTCATGCTTTGAAACTAAAGAAAACTGAGAATGTAATATACCAATTTAATAATAGCATGAGATAGTACTCCGTGCACTTTTTCATCTTTTCAATTACTTATAGATAAACTGGTTGTAATATGGACATTTGTCCTGTCACATTGTACCAAACTGGTTATTAGTCTCATGACTTTGTGCAGTTTCTGAAAAGTGAAACTTTGAGACTGTGTCCTTGAAACCTTATGTCTATAGTAAACAAGTCAAAATAATAATCACTGATAAGTTTATCTTATTACTATTTCACATAGATGTCTATGTCACAAAATTTCAATGTATTTTTTTTAATATTTAAATGTGTAGACCATAAAATTTTTTATGAAAATAACAGTTTCATCCCCTACCTGGTAAGACAAAAATTTCCTTAGTTATGATTAATCACACTTCAAACAACTCAACAATATAGGCAAATGACCTACACAGAAATTCCTAATGAAAATTTAAATCTTTTTTTTCATAAAATGTTTTTGCTTATATCATTCCTTCAACACAAAGCTCCATTTCCAACTGCTTGGAATGCAGAACATTTCTTTTGAACTGTTGAGCTTTGGAAGATACTGTATGTAGTCTTCTAGAAGGTTTCTACACTTCCATATTCTAGGAAAGGTAATATACAACAAATAAAAAAATAAGCCCATAGCTAATGGATTTACATTTGGTGATACTTCAAATAAGACACATTCCTGCAAAATATCTGTATATTGAATTTAAAACAAAGTAAAGGCTCTCATATAGTACTATTTATTTTAATTTTAAGAAACTGTAACCACATAAATTTAGTTCTCATTTTAAAATGCTTTCTTTACTATGAGAAATATTCCTTGAATATTTTAAGAGTCTTCTATATTGAAAATAGAATATAAAAATATTGACAAATATTTTAAAAAGGTATTTTTTTACATATATTGCTTTGTGAGTTTGTTTGCTACAATGCCCAGATAGACTCCAATTGTTTTCTTCTACACTAAAAAAGTTTTTTTAATGTAAACATTAAAAGAAGAGATTATCAAAATGGGTTTAATAGTATCACTATGAAACAGGGCTGTCAACTCTGCCAGATATAATTTTTGTTGCAGTAATGCACTTGCAGGTCAGCATGGGAAAACAAAGAAGAAGAAGAAGCAGAGCAAGCAAAGCAGCAGCAGAAAAAAAGTCCTTTATTGTGTACAAGCAATCTTTTTATAGTATTGTGAACAAAAAAGGCAGCCTTCCAACTTCAATAAATCAGGTCTTTCAGCTAATTAAACATAGCACACAGAAGTTTTACTTTCTAATCAGAAGTGACACGCTTCTCATGGCTAATCTACTCTTGGCCTGGAGTATGCTGAGCTCTGCTCTTTGTTTAGAACAGATAAAAAATTTTTCTCAGCGCCCTCCTAGCCCACTTGGCAGAACATCCCTTGCAGGCAAGTTCTCCCAAGGTCAGCAGACACCTCGTTTTCAAGCATGTTTGTTGTTACCTATATAAACCTTGAAGAAGCCTCTCGTTTGCGAGCAGGCCCTCCCAAGGACAGCAGACACCTCGTTTGCAAGCATGTCCACTGTTACTTATCTATACCTTGACAGAATATCCCGTTTGCAGGCAGACTCCATCAAGAACAGTAATAGTAACGCAGTTACATTTGATTCTCTACAAATTTTGAAACAGCAATAATCAAGAGTATATCACTAGCACAAAAAAATGTGTGATATTCAATGGAATACAGAGAAATGCTTGAACAAAGCTTTATAACAAAAATCTTTTACTTAATATAAGCAACACCTGGAAGTAACAGAAAGAATATTAATAAAAATAATTAATTAGAAATTTGTGGGAAAATTTACTTAGATACATAGCTACTACACACCCTACATCAATATAAATGTCTAATACTTTTGAATTAAGTAAAAATATATTACAGAAATTTTTATTAAATATAGATCACTAGAAGGATGATCTAACTGTAATAAATACCCAATTCATTCAAATCAAGTCCCTCCAAAATAAGTAGACAAAGATAAATAGTTTACGTTAAAGGAATTTAAATCTACTTAGAAATTCATATAAACTTCAATTGTGATACAGAAGAAATGCAATTAAATTAATCTTGGGGTAGCATTCCCTTTATTTTGAAAAAAAATTAATCAATGATAATATCAAAACACAGTGATAATGAACTTCGGGTCAAACTAATTAACACATACTCTGCTAAAGATGTCTTTATCTAGCTCTTATAAAAAGCAAACTAAGTCTTTCTGAGGAATTGTAGATTTATTTCTACCATTTCTTCTGATTTTTGGGAAACTCACACAAGGAAATAAATTGGCTTCAGGAAAATTCGTATGTATAAAACTTTATCACAGTAACATAACAAATCTCAGATATCTATCTGTCTATATACATACATATATATGTGTGTGTATACATATACATATATAAGGTTTAATGGTGAAATGATGCTTACATTAATAATTTTACATCCATTGCAGCCTTAATATTCCTTAGAACTTTCTAGGAAGTTGGCCTCATGTTTATAATGTTCAACTTAAAAAATAAATATAGGAGAATCCATAGAAAGTATTGTCAAACTTTTTGTAGTAGAATTAGTAATAAATATTTGACTGTATTTGTCATTATAATCTTGGTTAAGAAGCAGCAGCGCTATTCTCACTGCTTAGGCTTAGGCATTGAGAAATTTAAATGCTCCAGCTTTGGGAGACCTGATTTAACACACAGGGGTTACAGCTCAGTGGTAGAGCACATGCTTGGCCCGCCCAAGACACTGGGACCAATCTCAGCCTCAGTCCCAGGTTTTTATGCACATAACGCATATCTATAAACTTACAAATTAGGATAAAAAAGACTACACTAATTTCTAAGAGACACCGCCCCCCAATATATAATGATTAGAAAACAATAGGAGTTTATTTTTCAGTCCACTAACTCCTGAGGTGGGATTATAATTAAAAGTATAAATAACTATAAGTGCAGCCACATGTAAGGATTCATAAAACATTTAAATATAATTATATAAAAATAAGAATATGTGTGTCCCAAAATTGGTTATTTTTTTGTGGAAGAATTTCAGGTAATTAAATTTTATGTTTATTTATATTTCCTACAACGTTTAAGCATTTCCTATATAACAAAATAAAATTAGTAAACTAAAATATTTCTAACCATTGCAAAAGTTTATTATAACATGTTAACATCAAGTATATACATTTGTAAATTCACCATAATTGCAAATATGTATATACACATACACACACATATACAAACACACCCATAAAAATTATAAAGTAATTTGTACAAACATATAGTTATGCTGGTTTTGTTAATATGAGTTATTTTCCACATTTTAAAATAGTATGCTATTCAAGCAATTTTCAAGAGAGGTCTTTCATGAGACAAAAAATGTTCTTTTAAATCTAAGTGCAATGCATTGTAGAAGCCCTAAAGGGATGAGTAATTATTCTGAGGGAAAGAACTGGGTTTTTGTTTTGTTGTTTTTAATTCTTCAAATTAAAAAAGGAACATACTTTCATTGGCTGTCTCTTGTGAAAGTTGAGAAAACCTGACTGTTGACATTGAATAGTGGGGTTGAATGATTCCCCTATACACAAAGACTTGCCTAAGTCCTAATTCCTGTAACATGTGAACATTTCCTGGGGGTGGGGTGCAGATAAGTTGAGGCTCTTTAAATGGGATCACTCTGGATCACCTCAGTGAGCCATAAATGCAATGAAATGTCCTTCTAAGAGAAAAAGAAGAATGGAGAATAGGCCATGGACAGAGGCAGAAATCAGTGATGAAGTCACTAGCTAAGGGCACCAAGGAATGCCTGGAACCATAGGAGCTGGGAAGACACAAAGAAAGCACTCTGCCCTGGGGTCTCTGAAAAGAGCAGTGGATTGCTGACACCTTGATTTCTGATTTCTCACTTCTGTCACTGTGAAGAATACATTTTTGCTACTTAAAGCTGCCCACTTTGTAATAAGCTGTTTGGGTAGCTATGGAATACTAATTCAGAGTAGTTACACAAAGTGAAATAAATTACTCCTTGTAATAAATGACCAACACTTTAGAATATTTCCTAATCACTGAAGAAAATGCTTGAAGTCTCTGATTGGAGGATAGAGGCACAAAAGTCAGTCCCTAGGGAGAAAAAAACCTGGCACCACTGGCAAGCAGGACAAAGGAGGGCATGACCAAGAGAGTATGACAAAACGAAGTGACTAATTTTACCTTCAAGTTATCCATTCTATGCTACATGTTCCGAAGTTAATATCTGTTATGGTTTGGATGTGAAATTTCCCCAAAAAGCTTCTGTATGAAACAATCCAAGGTTTAGAGGAGAAATTATTGGGTTATAAGAGTCTTAACCCAATCAGTGAGTGAATCCCTTGATGGATTAACTTTGTAGTAACTGAAGCCAGGTAAGTGTGACTGGGGTATATTTTTTATGTGACAAGTAGAGTCTCTTTCTCTGCTTCCTGATCATCATGTGAGCTGCTTTCCTCTACCCTTCTTAAACCAAGCTGTTCTGTCTCACCTGGTACCCCAGGGAATGGAACTGGCCTTCTATGGACTGAGATCTCTAAAATCATGAGCCCCTAAATAAACTTTTTCCTCCCATAACATTGTTCTTGTTGGGTCTTTAAGTCACAGCAGCAAAAAAGCTGAATAAAACAATATCCACCCTGAGTCCCCCATTCTGCATAAAGTTTAGCCTCCACTAGAATGGTGCTTCAGGAATTGGATAAACAGAGTCTGTTCCATGCCAGGGAGAGACAGGATAAAAAGGAAAATGCAGTGCACAGAGGGCAAGAAACAGTGAAGGAGATGAGAATTCAGCCACAACATGATGTAGTAAGGAGCGGTGATGAGGAGAAGCAAACATCTGAAGGATTTGGAGGGTGCAGGAGACAGGGTTACTGTATGTGCCTTTGAATATCAGAGAAGAGTGACTCCAAAGATTCCTAGACTTGGTTTGGCCACACAAAGCAATAAAGGTTTGCATTAGTTTGTAAAAGAGGTCAATTTTAGCCAGAGTAAAAATCCGAGTTCATTTTGAAATCAGCAATGTTGGGCCACATCTCTGACCTTTTTCTTTCTCTTCATCCTCCATACCAAATGCTATGGATTTTCCTTACTGTACTAAAAATTAAAATTGCTAAGTTATATCAGTGTCCACACTAGGGCTTTGCTACTCCATCCACCACAGTTTTGATGCTATAAACAAACTATCAAAATAGAGATTATAGGGACTCAATATGAGGAAAGTAGTCAACAAAAGCAAAGTATTTGAAACATCAAAGAAAGTTTTCAAAGGAGAGACGAAAGCATGCAAATGAGAAAAGCTTGTGGAAAATGGACATGAGGCAAAAAGATAAATGTGGAGTGGAATAAAATAGTGATGCATGTAATGACTAAACAAATAAATAATGAGATAAAGGAAAACCAGAGGAATGGGAATGAAATTAGTAGAAAAATGTAGTAGTCTGACTTTAAATCATACTGTAAACATATGTTTGGGATAATTTGTTGATCACCATCCAGTTGTTCCATAGGGGTTCTTTTGTGCTTTTTAAATTCTGCTTCACTCGGTTCACTGCCAGAATTATCCAGAATCCTTTCCAGTCTTTTTCTTAGGTGATTTGTGTTTTGATTTGGATCCTTGTCTAGCTCTTTTTCACTTTCACAGTCTTTTTCTTTTTTATCCTTCTCTCACTCAGCATCTGATTCTGGAGACTCGGATTTATGTCTCCTCTTTTTCTTTCAGAGGATACCTTTTACATGCTAACTTTTGAAGGTCGCTGATATAATTTATACTATTTTCCTTCAGTGCAGGAGATTATTTTTTAAGTAAGTAAACTCTAGCACAGGCTTTGGTATTATTGTAGGTATTATCTTTGTTCTTTTAATTTGGACACTGAGATATCCTATTTCAAGTTGAGGTTTAGAAGAAAAGTTTTCCCCTCATTATCTTAATGAGTTTGAAAGTGAAAATGACCAAGACAACTCTTTTTCAATTCTGCCCCATGTTTTAATTTAATATAGTGTCCACTGTTCAAAGGCTCAAAAAAGGGGGTAAATTCCTTTCTCAAATCCTTTCTGCACCATCATTTTTCTGCTCTGAAATGTGACATTGACATGACTTTGTAAAAAGTGAGAATCATTGTCTTTGAGAAAATGAATCCCTTGCTTGAGATTAATCTCTTCTTACATATTAGTCAAAACACCTAACTCTGGCAACAAAATTGCCTAGACTTAAATTTTCAGAGGTCCCATTTTAATAATAGATGAGATTGCTAATCATGTCCAGGACTTGACATGGAAGTCAATGGCAAAATATTTAAAACATGCACATGATACTGGGAGATATGCTAGTGTTGTTTCACAAGAGAAGTTAGAATCTGTAAAACATTTTTTAAATTATTTCCATGATTGATGATTTTTAAAGTACCTCTTTCAAAAAGTCTTGATTTTAATAAAAATTTATTGATGTTTTAAAAAATGTAGTACAGAAGAAAGAAAGAAAATTTTGAATATATAACACTATATCAACATAATAAGGCAGTTTCTATTGAACATGAATATTTTTAAAGCATATATAAAGTCAAATTTCCAGCTTTTAATGAGAGCTAAAGTTGATTTAAATTTTAATTCAAGTAATGCTTTACAAATACCATAAAATTTTGTAGTCAATCAGATTTTATAATACTTCAGGAGAAGTTAGGGTAGCTTGGAAATGCATTAATCCTCTTATGACATTTAGATTTTGTTATAAAATCAATTGTTTGCTAAAAACTTCATGATCTAAAGAGGTCATTTATTTCCCAAAGTGAGCATTCATTCTTAGGGAGCATCTTTCATATTAGGAGGATCTAGTTTGTTTAGGTTTTGTGGAGAAAAGCCAATGGTGAAACAGCACTTTAATTCTTCTATTTTGAATAAATCATTAGCTTTTTCTGGTTTCAGCATTAATATTTTTATTTATGTGAATTAATATAAACTCTGAATAAGATGTATCCAGTGTTATGAAATTTGAAAAATGTGACTTGGGAAAACTTATTGTCATCTATTTTAGTTTTATAGGAAAGAAGTTCTTTTCAAAAAGATGAAATGTGAAAGTGATGAATATGTAATAATGTTTTCATACACTTGCCAATTTAATGTGTTTGCATAAATATTTAATACATCAATCTTTTCAAGAAGAACATGTTCTGCATTTTAATGTATCTTTTCTTTTTCATTAGATTTGCCTATTTCTAAAATCCCCAGAGAAACTTTTATTATTCAGTGGACATTTCCAAGACAATGATATAAACTTCTTATTTTGTAACTGCATAAGAAAATGTAATTTTTATTTACAGTCTATGCAATATCATCACTATACATATGTATATGTGATTTAGAAGAGTAAAATCATCTGCTTTTAGTTGATTTTGTAACATAAGAAATTATAAAAAGTATTATTTGAATCAAAGATTAAGAATGAAACAAATAGGTCGATATTATCTTAAAACAGAGTAAGAATGTTTTTGGCCAGGTTTGAGATAGATCATAAAGCATGCAAATTTTTATCATGAAATTTAATTTCCCTCCTCTCAAATTATTCTCATTTTAGTATTCTGTTCAGCTAAACACAATTCCTCATTAAGTTGCTCACCTTAAATCTAATTCAATTCAATTGCTTTTCCAATTTTCCTTCTAAACTCATCCATATGCTTGATTACTCCATATATAGTCCCTTGCAATGGCACCTTGAATCTGACTCTTTACATGTACTCTTTGAGATGATATTCTATATTCACATGTTGACTGTATATAGACCACTTAACTTATTCCTCATGTCACTATTCTTTTTTCATTTTTCTCCATGCATATATACTGGGCTATAAAATTTTGAAGTCATGTTTAAATTATTTATAAAACAAAACTACGAACCAAGCATCAACTACTGAAGATCTATGCTAACTTTCCTAAGAAGCAGCCCTTTTTTGGTTTTCAATTTTCCTGCAAGACCTAAAGTTACAGCAAGACATAGGAAACCCTCCCAAGACTCTGTATAGGCAGGTAAGCATGAAGTTTGTCTATAGAGAAATCACAGGTCTACAAGAGTGAGCTCCTTTGAGTGGTGAGTATATGTGCCAACTTCCTCAACAGAGAAAAAATGGGAGTTGGAGAATTGCTAAGCATTCAGACCATCATTTGTTTTAGAATTCCCCAGCAAAATTTTTACTTAGTGCTTCTGGAATTTGAAGACATGAGCAGTTCAAATGTAGAACATAAGCTCCTCTGGGACAGACATCTGTCTAGTTCCTCTGTGGTTAGAAAAAAGAAAAGCCTAAGTCTCCTGTGTGCTAAGTACCAATAGTTAATTGCAAAATAAGTGAATCATGGAAGGACAATAATTTTAAAAAGAAAAATTGATGAGTTTTATAATGTGCCATTTACAAGACTGAATGGAGAAACGATCTCTCAATGGATGAAGGAGATCAGAAATGGGCAGGCCTAGCTCCAAAGCACAATTAGCAAAACTCTGGGGTCTTGATTTTCTCTGAGAATATGCCACAAACAACAGTCTCCTATTCCCTCATACTCTGGGAGCCTTTCTCCTTACCATTCTATTTAGCAAATACTCCAGTGTGAAATCATAAGACAATACAGACAATATGGAAGTTCCTCAAAACTTTAGAAACAGAACTGCTATGTGAGCCAGCAATCCCAAAAGAGTTGAAATCAGGATCTTGTAGATACACCTACATCTCCATGTCCACTGCAGCCTTATTCACATTAGCCAAGACGGGGAAGCAACCCAACTATCTACATCTGAATGGAAGAAGAAAATGACATATGCATCTGTTTGATATGTAGTATCAAACATTTCACTCTAACTTGTTTATGATATTCTGCACACACCTACTTTTGAGGAAACAATGTTTCTTTTCTTTTACCTGGGAGTAGGGGTGGGATGGGTTTATCTACAATCACCTATACTTTTTAATAATAAAATTAATAATTTTTAATCTAACTTTATACCATTATCTTTTTTTCATATACTTTTATTCAATCCACCAAAACAGATTTTGAACTTATCACAGAATGCTATTTCTTATAACTTAATTATATGGGAAACATTTGAAATATACATTTTTTCATAAGAAAAGAGAGTTAACATTAGACAAATGCATGACAATCTAATAATCTAGACAATATTTGTGATAGTGAATGTTATGAGGAAATGAGGAAAGTTTTGAGGTTTCTTTTATTTTCTTTGTCTTGTTTTAGAGTTTTATCTTTTAAATATATATGCCCTCAGCCATCCTATATTCTAACAGTTGTTATTCCTTCTCTATAACCTTCCACATTAGCCTCAAAACCACCACTGAGCCCTCAGCACTCAAAGTACAACTTTGAACTTTATCTCATGGTTTATTTCCTTCTAATTCCACTTAAAGGAGTAGGGCCTAATAATAATTATTGTCCTAACTACTATATCTTAGGAGGCAAAATTTTATACTAGAAGAAAATTTTTCTTTGGCTATATTATACTAACCCACAAATTTCTAGACTCAAATATTATATTCTATTTTCTCCCCTATTAGAATAAATGAGCTGCCAATTTTCTTATCCAAACTCAGATATTCTACTCATTCAGTTGACACCATTTCTAACATCTCCAAGCCAAGACTTATTTCTGAACTCTAAATGAATATATTCAAATCACTTACCTAACACTAGAACTACATGACTTAGGGGCATCTTTAATTCAATGTTCAAAACAGAACTCTTGATCTCCCCCTTATCTTTCTCTGTCATAGTCCCACAGCTCAGTAAATGGTAATTTCACTATTTTTTCAAATTGCTCAGATAAAAACATCTTAAGGATAATTGAATTCTCTTTTACTCACAACTACATAGAACTAACTACAAACACTCAATTTCCTCTTCAAGAATATCTAGAATCTACTAATTCTGGATAATCTAATTATAATTTCATCCACAACTACCACGCTGGTCCCTCCACTCTGTGGGCTTGCTTCTTCCATCCCTGCCTCAGGGTAATCACGTAAAATAACATAGTTGTTCTTTTAAAAGTCAGAATGTCATGTCTACTTTAAAATCTCTAATGGTTTTTTAGCTTCCTCTGAGTGAAAACAAAAGCATTTGCCAAGATTAAGCCCAACAAGATCTCTCTCTGAACTTAACTCTACATTTCTTCCTTGTTCATTTCTAGTCACACCAGTATGTAGGCACTTTCAAGAACTCATCTGGTCCTCTCTCATGTCTGGAGATCAAGCTCTCTTTGCTTCTCCATTCCACAGATCAACTTTGCAGGATCCTTCACTTCAATTATCACAGAGGACAGATATAAGATAGAATACTGATATGATAATTAATTAAGTATGCTAACATTAATAGTATAAAATGTTAATAAGATTAGGACATACATAATAGTGAATGCATAATAAATTCTTTGTAACTATGTTTTTAGGTAACCAAACATAAATTTAATGAATAATTGGAATCCAGCAGATTTCAAACCAGAATAAGAATCTTCCAAGTAAGTACTAAAAGATAAATACCAATAGCTAATACTTCCTAAATGCTAGGGTTTGGCAGAGGGCTATACTGATTCACTTTATTATCAAAATAGCCTTAGAAGTAGGCAATATTAGCCCCACTTTGCAGAGGGGACATTGAGGCAAAAAGAAGTAACTTGCTTCAAATCACATAAGTAGTAAGAGCTGTGATTTGGATCTAAGTGATGCCTCCAGAAAAGTGCCCTTGACCCTAATTACTACTTAAATTATTTTTAAAATTTTGGGTTTTTTCCACAAAGTACCAATTCTTTAGAAAAAAATAAGAGACCCCAATAAATAGTAAAAGGAAATTATAAAAGTAAAGGCTAGTATAATTGGCACAATTCTAAAATGGCCTCATGATTCCCACCTACTGGTGTGCAAATCACTCTGTACAAACCCCTCCATCTTGTTCAGGGGAATTTTATAAACATGATAGTATAGTCACTCCTGGGATTAGATTATGATTCCTGTCACAGTTGATCTTAAGAAAGTGAGATTATTTTCAACAAGTCTGTTGTAATCAGGTCCTGAGTCTTCTCTCTAGAGACAAGACAGTGGATTTCTGTTAATCATGTGAATCAATTCAGGAAATAAATCTTTTCTAAACTCTCCCTTTCAGGGAGAAAGGGTAAGAAGGAGAGGAAGGGAGAGAGAAAGAGAAAATCAACACAATAATATAATATAGATAGATATAGACAGATAGGTATATATATATATATATATATATATATATATATATATATATATATATATATATATATATATAGAGAGAGAGAGAGAGAGAGAGAGAGAGAGAGATCCCCCCATCCCTGGAGAACCATGACTAACACAGACTATAACAGACATTCACTTCTATCTCATAACTGTCTGTGTACTTTCTAAAAAATAAATGATATTGAGCATTTGAATATTTAATTAGATTATTTAATTAGATACTTCTGAGATAAAGATTTGGAGATATATTTTTAAATGTCAATATTTGAAATATGTTAAAATCATATTATCTATGACTGAAGTTTTGATGAAAAATTTTGGATATCCACTTAAACATGCATGAGGAAAAGTAGTTTTCACAATTTATTCAAAGAAGTTTGAAGATATTATCCCAGAGTCAGGAGCCTTGGATTTTAGATTGCCTGATATATAATAATTTCTTCTTTTTAACAAAGAGCCTATTTCATTGATTTTATAATGGGACTACCCCTTTCAACCTCTTGGAATAGATAAAACAATATCTATAACTGACCAGCCCAGTACTTGTTATCATTACCTCCTTCATTTCTATTACTGCTAATATGATACCTAACTTATAGTGCTACTCAGAAACTTTATTGATTTCACTTCAAATAATCAGACTTACCATAATAATATCCACAAAAATAAGTTTTTTGTGATGACAAGTAGAGAGCTGGTCTCTAAACCATATCTGAAAATGTGTATATCATTAAAATACACTAATTTTTTTTCAACTAGTTTATTTCTCACTTAGATTAATTAAATTATTATAAAGAGAAGTTCTGAATTTCACCTGTATTTTCCATATAAGATATGTCATTACAAATAGTAAAAATATATATTTTATAAGAAAAGAAATGGTACTTCTTCAGGAAGTACCAGACTCACTCTCCCCCCCCACCCAGGAAAAGCATATTATATGCTATTATATTATATTATGATTAATGAATATTTCAATTCAGAATATTTTGGGTAAGCCTAATGGGGAAGTTAAAATGATCAACATGTCTTTGCATTTGACAGTGAGGTTACCAGAAATATGAACTAATTCTAGGTTTTAGTTGGTCCTTAAAATTTACAAACTGGTGGTAAGCGGTAGCTCATACTTCTCTGGATTTTATCCCTCAAATTAAAAGTGAGAAAAAAGAAATAAATCATCCTTAGGAATAAATTAGTAAGACTAATAAAATAAATATAAATAAAAGCAGACCAATTCAACAATTATTTTGGTCATGTAATTACATTTTTAATATATGAATTAGGGTATTCTGTAAATCCATCTGAAATATTATTTCCAGAAAATGCTTCATAGATTTGATTTCTGATTCCTCATGACAGGTGTATCTAAACTTACATAGAGAAAATTCTTTAATCTTTTTTGAATGGTCTCTTGACAAAAAGAAAAAATGGATTTAGAATGTATAATTGTGACTTAAACAAGAAACAAGAAACTACACCTTCTCTCATACAAACATACCTTTTAAAAAACTAACCACCTTTTTTAAAATTGTTTATTTTTTAACATAGACAAGTGAAATTGAGCTAGAAATATGGAATTAAATATTTAGATTTATATACAGATATTTTTGATAAACCTAATTATGATTCAGTCTTTTTAAAGGCATTTGAAAGATGTTTATGTGTACTTTTACTGAATCATCTTTCTTCACATCTCCTTCTTGTACCTGTCTTCAGATTTCTTATAAGAAACAATTGATTTTGCAAAAATGGAATCTTTTCAAAAGCAGTCATTTGTAACCCAGTACTAGCAATTGTGAGTAGTCAAGTGAGCCATTCAGTACTAGCAAAATGTTTTATGTCCAAAGATTCTCCAACATTCGTTTTTATGAAAAGATATAAAATATAGGTTAGAATATAAATACACCTTGATTTTATGCATGTTGTGTATTCTAATTATAGTAACCTAATTTATAAACAATACATGCTGTGGTTCTGACAGTGAAATTGTGATGAAGCATAGTGTACAAATTTTAATTACATACAGTTCTAATACAGTGAACACTGCAGCATTTCTGTTATCTTTGAAATGGTAACAGAATGTAAAAAAAAGTTTTTGAAATATGAGCAGGAAGGTAATGAGATCAATAAATGTCAGCTAGAAAAAGTAATCACAACTCCTGAGACTCACTGACCTTTCTACAAATTCCAGAAATAATAGAGTAGCTTAGGATGAGGAATTCTTTAACAATGAGAAACTGATACAATTATAAGAAGAAAGGGAAGCAGAGATTGCCCTATGACATCAAAAGCATTGCTTATAAAGGTAATTTTGACACTATAATTTATTCCCTTGATTTTTCTTCTAAGGTCACCACCAACATAGATCACAAATCTTTGGTCTTTACACAGATGAAATTTCTATTGAAGCCTTCTGAATACTGAAATACCTGCTCCATAAACTTTCAGTTTGCTTTGTAATATTCATCATTCTAATAAAATTTAATAATTGGCTAATTTAAATACCCAAGGTGAAAATGTATTCTATTTTGGTTTCTGTAAAATCACTCTGTAAGTACCAGACAATAATTTGGAAAAGTTAAATTTCACCACGTGTCTGAGGTATGTGGGAAAAGATTTCATCATCACAAAACATTACACATTCTTACATACAATAAAATTATGATACTGTACAATTCTGTATTATAATACTGAAATATTTTTAAAGTTCACAAAATTTTAGACCAGAATGCAAAGTTTCTCTAGGGTCAGAAAGAACTAGAAGGTGGTATGTTCAGTTTTGGTGGCTTCAATCCTAAGAGCAGACTGAAGTTGACACCATAAAAGTTCCTATCATTTCAATAAAAAACTCAGCCTTTCGATCCTAGCAAATCAGAGAAAAGTTCAGATTGACTCACAGATACTCATAAGAAGGGTGAAATTAGGGGAAAAAGAAAAGCAGAGACATGATCTTCAAATTCTTCTTACAAATGTTGTACATATATTTGGCTGATTCCTGAAACTGTTATGTGCACTGGGCAAACTCCAAGCAGTGCAGGTCAAGATGAGAAACCTCAACTGTAATAGAAGCTGCCAGATAAGATGCAAAATTTGCAAATTGACTCCAACTAAATTAATGATCTTATAAGAAAAATCAACACAAAGAAGTATAATGAAATCCGAAGTCTCCACAACATAACATTCACAGCACCTTAAAAACAATTCAGATTTACTAGATACATGGAGAATCAGAAATGTGGACACAAGATCAAGAAAAAAAGACATTCAACTGAGATCCATCTCAGAAAGCACTTGGTGTTGAAAAGGATTTTAAAACAGCTGTTTTAACTATATGCTCAATAAAAATATGATTGCTTTGTGGAAAAAAAGGAAATGTTCAAGAAATATTAAAAAAAACTACTAAAGAGAAGCAACTGCAGATTCTAGAATTGAAAGACAAACATCAGAATTTATTAAAACTAAATTTCCTTAAAAGCAGAATGCAGATTACAGAAAAATCGATGCATTTAATGTTATATCAGCACAAATTTATCTAATGTGAAGAATAGAAAGTAAAAAAGATTGAAAAAGATGAGCAGCAACTCAGAGAACTTTTGGACAAAAGCAAAAAAAAAGTCTAAAATACTCATAACTGTAGTCCTAGGTGAAGTGAAGTAAGGCAGAACAATGTATGAAGAAATAATGAGGAAAACTTTCCCAATTTTGGCAAAAGATGAATTTAGAAATTCAAAAAGCTCAGTGAGCTCCAAGCAGGATAAATATGAAGAGAACAATGCCCAAGCACAAATGAGAAAATCTTGAAATCTTCTGAATGAGAACACCATGGAAACAGCCGGAGAAAAATATCAGGGGAACAATGTGAATGGCCGAAGACTCAGGAACTTCTGAGGCCAAAACGACTGAGCATTGTTGAAGTACTGAAAGAAAAGAACCTATTTAGGATAAAAATATCCTTCTAGAATGACAGTAAAATTGAAAGCATCTCATTTTAAAATAAAGTAAAATTAAGAGAATTCATTGCCAGCAGAAATTCAGATTTACTTGATACACTAATGAGAGAATGCCAAGCTGAAGGGGAATAAAATCATGGGAAAATTCAGATCTTTAAAAAGAAATAAAAAGATTTAAAAATACTAAAAAACAAAAAAAGTAAAAATAAAAAGTAAAAGAGGAGGGGTAAATATTAAAAGCTGTAGAGTCAATACTGTATCTGAGCATTCCAGATCTGCAGATTCAGCCAGTCTCAGATTTAAAACGTCCAGAGGAAAAACATAATTGCATCAATACTAAACATCAATACTAAACATGACTTTTTCTTCTTGTCATTATTTCCTAAACAACACAGTATAACAACTATTTATATTGTATAGACATTATCTTAGGTATTTTAAGTAATCTATATGTGATTAAAAATATAAGGGAAAATGTGCATTGGTTACATGCAGACATAGCACAATTTTATATGTGGATTTTGGTATTCACAGGGTCATAGAACCAATTCCCAGCAGATACCAAAGGATGATTTTATTGCTTTTCAATTCATTAACAGCCACAGGACGTTTAAAGAAAATATTATGCTATTATCTTATAGGCTTATAATATATGTAAATTTAATAAAAATAATAGGCATAATATAGAAAATAAAGAGAGCAAGAATGAGAAGTATATAATCACAAATTTACTACATATTATATTAAATGACAAATACTGTTTCTAAACAGATTCATATGGTAATCTATAGAGAAATCACAAAAAATAATTCAAGAAGCATGGCAAAAAAGTCAATAGTGACATTAAAATAGTATGCAAAAATATTAAAATGATCTGTAAGAAAGAAATAAAAGAACAATGGAACAAAATACAGAAAAACAGAAGCAAATAGTACAGTTGTAGGGAAGCCCAAAGTTAACTCTATCAGCAATAATACATTAAATATTAATAGGCTACACATGACTATTATCAAGGCATTATCAAGATGGGTTAAAAATTAGAGCAAAACCAATATGATAGCAAAAACCTATTGATAAGAGGTACATTTTAATATAAAAATAGTTAATGTAAACAAAAGATATATAACACAAACAATAAGCATAAGAAATTTGGTGTGACTACCTTAATATCAGGCAAAGCAAGCTACAAGCTAAGGGGTATTACCAAAAATGTAGAGGCAACTTCATAACTTTTGGATTACATATAGACATAAATATTTATGTGCCTAATAACAGAGCTTCAAAAAACATAAAGTAAAAAAAAATGAAATTTAAGGGACAAATTTTTAATTCCACAATCATGCTGAAAATTATACTCTCTCTCTCTCTCCAGAATAGAAAGCATCATAAAACTAAATTTATAGGTAGTCTAAAAAACACTATCAACTGCTTTAACCTAATTTTGATTTATAGGTTACTACCCCTTACAGTACAAAATATGCATTCTTTTGAAGGGTATATGGAATGTTCACTAAGATAGATCATATTCTCTGTCATAAAATAAGACTCAAATTTTACGAAATTGATGTAGGAGTCAAGATACCTGAATGCAGTCTTCGACAAGCTCATTGATTTTGGGCAGGTCATATTACCTTTCTGTATTCATCATAGGGATAACAATATTCTCTGTCACCCAAGTGTGTTTTGAGGGAAGATAATGCAAGTGAAATACCCTGAATGGTGTCCAATACCTAAGTGGAACTTAATATTTATTAAAATTATTTGAACTAGAATTCTTTTCCTTTCTCACCAGTACCTAGAGCTAGAAGATAAATGAACCCAATAAATAGGAAGTAACATGTTAAACAGTAAAGATAGGTAGTTTTTCAGTAACCAATATGGCCATTTGCATCTATTCTTCAGCTAAGATCTCAACTCATTAGAGACTCTTCTTAAAAAAAAAAATTCCTGGTCATATACATGTATCAGAAAGCACCCAAAGAGCATACATTTAACATAAATTGAAAGCTGTAAGATTAGACAGATGAACAGAAGCCAGTCCTGGAGTTAATAGACAAATTAGGTAACCGACACTTGCAGGATACATTAACAAGAAGTAAAAATTACTGTAAAATTTATGTACATTATGATTTATGATTTTAGCATCACCTGGTTATTTGTTGATACAAAGAGTGGGAATACTAATAATACAAATAATAATTATCACAGTATCATAATGAAGTATCAGAATGACAGGGAATACATGTAAGTGGTAGGAGGAGGACAAGAAACACAAGAAGAGCCAAAAAAAATATTATTTATTGGGGTTGGGGTTGTGGCTCAGTGGTATAGTGCTTGCCTCGCACATGTGAGGCACTGGGTTCAATCCTCAATACCACATAAAAATAAATAAATAACATAAAGATATTGTGTTTATCTATAACTAAAAAGTAATATATATTTATATATATATATATATAAATTGTTTATTGGTCTAGAAGTATTATATTTGGAAATTAAGAGAGTAACAGTATTGATATCAAAAGTACTCTATAATATTCACAGCTTATTTAATATGTTTAGATATGTATGGATCCATATCTTTAAAATATGTGGTTTGTTCCTAAATAATGCTCATTCTCAAATACTATTTTAGTTCTCTTAGAAAATTACCAAGATGGGAATTGAGTTAATGGTAGATTATATCTGGGTATCTGGCCTGGATAAAAAGCTAAAACTGGAAAACAGTAGGCAGAAGTCTGATTTTCAGAAAGGTCCAGGGACAAAATAGAACATTTCACAGTGTTTTCTTCTTTCTGTGGTGCTATCTATACATGCCAACTGCATTTCCCAAAAGTAATGTTGACAACATAAGGTAGTGTGTTCTTATTTTGGAGTCATGTCATGTATATCCTACGTAAGCAAATTGTGAAAAAACAACATTGATGAAAAGACACTAAGGCTTATACATGAACCAAATTCTACTGATGATAAGTTTCTTTTAAGAACTTAAAATGTTTTTAACAAGTCAATCTTTTACTATGCTATGAACAGGATAATTTCATGATATACATGCAACCTCTGAAATACTTCAAAATAAAACATATACATAACACATCAACTTCTTACACTGTGATTTCTTGATATAATAAATTTTTTCCTGATGGTTTGCAAAGTGCTGAGCATATTTATTACCTCCTACTATAATACACCTACTAGCTAAATGTAAAATATTAGCTTAAGAAATAACCAAGGATCTACCTAGAACTTTATAGGAAAGCAAGTCCGTGACAAATTTTTCATGAATCTCAGTTACCTGTTCACTGAGAAAATTATATCAAAAACAGTCTTATTACACACACACACACACACACACACACACACACACATCATCATTATTAATAATTTATTTCCTGGTAGTTAAGAAAACATGTAGGTTTAAATGAATTATCTATTATTTGCTCTTTTAAAACTTGGAACCTAAATTATAAGTCATTTCTATTTAGACAAAGTCTTGCATAATTTTATAGGATTTCCTCCTTTTAGATACTTACATATGAAACAACAAAAAGGAAGTGTGTGGTATGAGTCTTCTAATTTAAAAAAAAAATTAACTGTGGATGGGGCCACCATTTTCATTTCCCAGAATATAAAATTTGCATTTCTTAAATTTTTTTCTAAGCTCTCTTTTTGTAATCATTAGTTCCTTTCTATTCTTTATGTACCAGATTTCTGTGAGCTTCCCTATCTAGTCTATTCCATTCATCCAAACTCCATTATTGTTCCATTTTTCCCCATGCTACCTGAATTACTAAAATACCCTTCTGACTGCCCTTGGGGCCATTCTTGACATTATCCTTGGTGTCACCTCTTTTTTTCCTAACTTTTTGGCTTGCCTGCACTCTGAGGTAGTATTCTTTCCATCACAAAAAAAAAAAAAAAAAAAAAAAAACTGTTCTAAAAGTAAGCATTTCTCCTATCAGAGATTGCAAAGCTCAAAGTGAATATCCAGCTGTTTATTTGTTAAGCAGGCAGCATTACTTGCTCTACAGGGACTCCCACTGGTTGGGTACAAAGCACTGAGTGGCAGGGTGCTGGGAGGCTTTGCAGTGCACATCCCAGTGTGTCACAGTGAACAGTAAAGACTTTTTCCTTTTATACTTATAAAGTCTGATGTAAGCAAAATTACAGTCAAGGTCAGGTTGAAGGTGATAGATAGTACATCTTAAATACTCATAACAATGTATAGTGAAGTACAAATAATTTATTTCTTTTAATTTTGATGAGCCAATTTATTATTCTCAGGTAACATTAATAAAATACACAATGTAATAAAATACATTGAGATCTTATAATCAGATAAAATTATTTAGTTATAGAGGATGTAAAATGCTCTACTCCATATGCAAAAATTACTCTTATAAATCTTAGGTCCACTGGTTCAATCTGAAAGCAGTGTTACTGAGTCCAAAAGTCAAAAGTTACTTCAAAGGAATGAAGTCCAAGAACCAAGAAGTATGTCAGATGGCCCAAAGTCTTTCCTTGTTTGTCTTATGTGAACTGTTTCCAACCACTAATACAATTCCCTTCTTCTACCTGCATTAGAGACCAGACCTCCTCAAAAAACATATTCTTCTGTCAGCTCTGAGTAGTTTCTTTCCATTTCTGCCCCAGATTTTTTAATTATGTAACTACCAGTTCTCCACAAGGCATCATTTTTTTATCCTTTAATTTAGGGAAGGAAGGAGAAATGGTTAGAGATTCTTTTTGGAGGGGTCTGGAAAGAGAGCAACTAGGAATAATCTCTAGTTAACTATTTTCAATCCAAAAAGTAACCATGATTTTGCATTCCAAACTTTACTTAAATGTTGGTCAAGTGATTAGTCATCCAGAATGATGTAAACAACAGGGTAGGGTATAAACTCATATTTACCTGTTAGGCTATACCTGGGAACTATTAATTCTTGGTATGAAGATTCTTCATCTTTCCTTGTCTCTTTTTTATCTTCATTTTTCAATAGCATAAAAGATCCTGAAGTGGGGAGGGTTATTAGAGGAAATAAAGTTTTGGAAACTTGAGAAGCTTCTGTGCTAACTGGGCAACAACAGCTCAAGGAAAATGCAGTCTCCACAAAAGTATTTAATGTTTTATTTTTTGGTCTGTTTCAGGAAACCAAAATTTTTTGTTTGTGTTATTTGCTTTAATTCCCCCATCTCAAACAGTAAAAGTAATTATCTTTGCTATAAAGGGTTGCATGTTATAAATCGTTGTCTTTTAAGGGCTGTATCCTTAGCCCACCATTAGGGAGCAAAAATTATTTATGCATTTTCAACCGAAGTCTAAGGCTATTAAAAGGTCATATAAAATTTACAGGTTTTTAAATCCTCCTTTGGAACATATCTCTTGTATAAAATGCTAGATTTTTGATGGCTATGCTTCTTCCTTAGGAAAAGTCCATAATGTTTATTTTTTTTTCAGAGATAATTATTATCAGGCAAGGCTTTTTTTTAGAGTCAAAATATATTGATTTTAATAATTTGTTCTGAGAATAATATGATTTTATCACAGAGAAATAATTTTAAGTTAGTTATGATCTTATGATCAATTAAGAGAGGAGAAATGAAAGTATTAAAAAGCTTGAACTCACATAAAAAATCTAGCTGATGAATATTTTATTTAAAAATTGAAGCATTGAATCAAGCAGCATGGTCGCTGATGCCTCATGGCTGTGATATCTAGCCTCTAGATGTGATAGAATCCCCATTTAGATTATTAATCGTTGGGTTTTATCTTTGTTTTTATTATTAAGTTTGAATTAAATTACTGTATTTTTTAAAAAAACTAAGTTGTTTATGAAAATATAATTTAAATATGTTAGTTTGTTTTCAATATGAAGAATTATTGAAGGGTATGTAGGCCTGGAGGACAGTATTTTCTATAACCCCTAAACAGATGAAGTTTGATTTACACTTTGATTTCCAAACCCATAAATACGAAATGTCTGTTATAACAAGGAGGACTATAGGAATTGGATAGGAATGTTTGGTCCTTAATTGGCATTCCTCTACCAGTACTACTATCTGATTTTTAATATTTGGTAGGTGGGAAGCAGGTACTCTAGATGTTTTTCCCCAAACTCCAACAGTGAGCAGAATAATATAAGTAGTTCCCTCAGTAGTTCTCTCTCACTTGTGAACTTGATGGGCTGTTTGTGCACATGGTCCACTGAGGCAAAATGTGGTTGAGTTACTACTGGGAACAGGTGGTAAGTTGACTGATATATTCTCTCACAGAATTTGATGATCTGTATGATGTGATTATCCTTCCCCCATTTCTCATAAAATTACTTCCACTGATGATACTTTCCACTGATAATAAAGAAATTAGATTGCACATGAAGTTCATATAGGCTAAAGATGGCACTTTGCTCCTTAGATTGGATAAGTAATCTCTACTAACCATTTTAATGTATTTGAACATTAGAGTTTAGCAGTTTTCTACTAGATCTGTAGCCATCTACAAGTCTCAAAGTCTTTATCACTACATAAAGAAAAATCCATCTGTTTATACCAACCAGCTTTAGCATTCACATAGATTTGCATGTAAAATCCAGGAAATCCAAGAAGACACCATGGCTAGAACAATGCTTTTTCATTAAATCTCTTCTCACTGTTCTTTTTTTTTATTCTTTATTTCTTTATTTTTTTTTCTTTTTGAACTGTTGTCTCCTTATATTCTCCAAGTGCTGAGGGCAGCCTTGAAGTCATGAACTCCTGCCTGAGCCCAGTGAGCTGTTCTCTGCTGTCAGATCTGAGCTCTTATACCTAGGCCTTTCTTGGCTGTAGCACAACATTACTTTCTTTCCTCATTATTCATGTCATGTTTTTTTTTCCCCATAGAATAGGAAGTTTTAAACTGATAATAAATTATAATGAAACCAAGCTGACATAGGATTCCTATCTTTGCAAATCGCGGTCAGTACCCTGCCAAGTGGAAACTGTCTAGAGCTGCACTTTGACCATCACCATATGTTCTCTTACACCCCAGGATTATTGTTTTCAGTGCTTCACATTTTACATTAAAATAGTGAGGACTTCTTTGCCAAACAGCTGTAGATTTGCAGAGCTCTCATATCTAATAATATCCCATTGACTAGATGAGATGCAACTTAAACCCCATGACACTAGCCTATGAATAACCAACATGTGTGACTGAAAGAAAGCATGCATGGTTTTTCCTACTGATGCTATCCACCCTATAATTCCCCTTCACAATATTGGACAGACATTTGTTTTTTAGGTTAGAGAGAAAGTAGGTTTCATTGCCTAGCTCTTTCCAATTTATTATTATAGAGACTTAGCTTATTCTTACAAAATGAACAATTTTAGCCTAAGAACTGGATGTTTCCCTTTTATATATCATGACACATGCAGATTAAATTTGTTTGGCACACTGTAGTTAAAAATGTGGCTATTTCTAAGGATCTGTCCACTCTAAGATGTAGATAATCCTTATCATAACATACATTTAGCAATTTGTTTATATAACCAGTCACATACTATGAGCTCTGTATCTATTTCTTTTCTTTTTTGCATTGCTATAACAAAATGCCTGGGGTTGTATACTTTCTAAAGAGGTTTATTTAGCACATAGCTGTAGACGCTAGAAATCTCAAACTGGGTGACCCAGTTTTAAACTGGGTAACCTCTGGTAAGGTCTGTCTTTATTTAATCACATCAGTGGATGACATCAAGGTGGGAGCTCATGGGAAAGAGAGGGAGCACACAAACAAGAAGACAGAGGTATTTAGGGATCAGGCTTACTTTTTTAAGAATCTGATTTTGCAGTAACTTATTGGGTTCCTGTGAGAACTACATTAATCCCTTCTGAGGGCAGCATCACCAGTAACCTAATCCTCTTCCTTTCAGAGGTTCTGTCACCACTTAATACTGTCTCATTGGGAACCAGACTTTTAACACATGAGCTCTTAGGGTACAAACTATAGAAATTATGTTATTGGAGATTTTCACATGTTAATTTAATGAAAAATAATCTCTGGAATTACTATTTTAATTCAATTATAATTATTCCAGAATAAGGGAAATAAAACAAATAATAACAGCAAACAACAGAATGAATGGGAAAATGAGTGTCCCTATTCTAAAACTTTACTTTCCCCCCTTTTTTTTCCTTAATTTTTTTTTCAAACCAATCTCTTCTATAATGTTCATATCAGCAATTCAGAGATACTTTTTTTTTGAGACTGTGAAAATACAATCAAGGTGCATGGTGTTGTCCTTTGGACAATAGCTTGCAAAATAACAACATGGACAACAAAAATCTAATAAAATATAGAATAAGTGTTCCTAGAAAACTTGACTCTTGCTGCTTCAAATTTCTTTCTAGTTATTTGTTTCACAAATATTAATATTCATATCTTTCCAAGTCAATTGTTAGCATACATTCCAGTTACTATCAACTTTAGGCTCAGAGACAGAAACATACTGTATTAAACCTAAAATTATTACTGATTCCTCTCATGTAAATTAAAAAAAAATAATCCCAAAGGAAGTTTGAGGAAACTGGAACTTTCTGACAGGCAATAGTACCTAAAAACCAGAATTGGGGCCCTGAGCAAGAATAATGAAAATACTATCCCTGCTTTTTGGCTTGAATTTCAAAATTTCTACTAATTTCAGTTTATTTGGCCTTTGCACTGTTGGATCCATTTAGAGCTCTTAGAGAAAATTCTTAAGGTTTGGTCACAGGAGGAGTTAGTACAGGTTTCAAGCACTGGTTTGTCTCGTGGTAGTGGAGAGAGAGAATAAAACCACTTTTTAAAATTTCTGCACCATACTCAGGTATTGTTACTCAATTCATGAGTAATGCTCACAGGTCCCAAGTCATATAGTTATGTTAACTCTAAAAGTTAAGAAGTTCATGATAACATTGCAGAGTCCTCATGTCTAGGCAGTAGACATTGAGGAGAGACAAAAGCTTTCACGTGACTCATTACAACCATGCCTACCAATGATGGAGTCACACAGCCCATACACCCAGAATGTGATTTGCCCATTTATGCTACTACTCTTCCGAACCCCTTCCAATGTTCTTCTCAGTGCTTACTGAATATATCAGTGCTCTAATGATTAGTTTTAAGCATTTTCTTTACTCTCAAGAACTTAGAAACTGAATTGTATGACTAGAACTCAGATGTTTTACACTTATATAGTCAACTCACCCATGGCAATCAAGATAGACCTCCTGCTCTTAAGTAGAATT
Source organism: Ictidomys tridecemlineatus (assembly GCF_052094955.1). Lineage (NCBI taxonomy): Eukaryota > Metazoa > Chordata > Mammalia > Rodentia > Sciuridae > Ictidomys > Ictidomys tridecemlineatus. The sequence continues at coordinate 19,932 of NW_027522908.1, read as the reverse complement.
TAAGTGGGTGAATATTGTACTTGCTAAGTGACACAGGCCTTGTTATTTGTAATTAACTAAAACCCAAATTAAACATGTTACACTTTTAATATTTTGCTTGCCATTTGCTATGAAACTATTATCTACTTTGCAGTGACAAACTAAAGTAATTATAGCAACTTCTTCATTAATTAAATTGTACTACCAGTACATGTGCTATTTGAGGTTTAAATTGCCATATGTAGAATACCATATCAGAAGATAATATAATTTTCTTTAATGCAGTTAAGTTTTGTAATTTAATTTTATGTATAAAATCAAATTGCACATGGATTATTCACATGTTTATTAAGACTAATTGTTCAAAAAATATGTATTCTCTCTTGGAGAAATTTTAAGCAACTGTAGTAAAGGTGGATGTCATATTGATTATTCTATTTCTTCATAGTTTGTAAAAATCAAACTCGTATGTTTTTATCCCCAGAGGATGTTTGCCTGATATTATGTTAAATACATTTCTGTCTGATATTATATATTTACCAGGAAAACTTGTTTTAGAAAAGAAATGTAATATATTTTATCTAACCTTGTCTATCTACCTCTATTCTCACTCTTCACTGTTAGCACGTTGTCAATACAGGTTGCTAAAAGTCTATGAATAATTTCAGACTTTCTTTTCTCCCTCTCTTCAGATTAAAATCATTCTTAAGTTTTCCTGTTGATTCTGTCTTGCTCATATCATTTTAATCTTTACTATACAAATTCTTCAGTTTCTACTTTGCTTCAGTACCTTGTGCTCTTGAGACATTGCAATGATTAACTTGTGTCCAAAATAATTTTTACTTTACTTAGGGTTTGATCTTTCCAAAAGGCAAAGCAAATTATGTTAGTTCACTAACTTCATGTCTGTCAAATTTTCTATAAAATACAAAAATGTATTCAAAAACTCTTAACTTAGTATATAAAATCATGAATTACCTGGGTCCTTTCTACTCTTTGAACCCCAAGTCACAACTCCTTTATCCTCATTACATTGCTTACCTTGAGTTACATACACTAGCCATACAGATTATCCGTTTAAGCTACCAGTGAACATTAATTCTGCATTATGTGCTAGGTACTGTTTTAAGTAGTGGAAATTTAATTTCAAACAAGTAGAATACATAATCAGGAAAGTATGAGTTTCTGGGTATGCATATAAGAAATAGACGATGTTAATATACTATTACAATATGAGATAATGTAAAGCAAGAAAAGAAATCAAGGGAGGATAAAACAGAGTTGTCCACACCGGAGACCACAGCTTACATCTTTGTAATCAGGTTAACATGGGAGGCAGCATGAAATGTTCAAAGAACATAGGTAGTTTGGTTTTTCTGAAACATAGTTAGAGAGGAGGGAACTGAACTGAAGAAGCATAAAAGATTATGTTCACATTGTTAAAAGATTTATCTGATTTCCTTGTAATAATACAAAATATGGACAATTATTAAAATGTGGTTGAGAGACTGGTGGCATGACCAAGGAATGCCAATGGGGATGGAGAGAAGAGGATAATTTGAGAAACTTCTGAGGCACAAATGATAAAATTTGATGACTAGAATAAGTTTGGGGTAAAGGGAAGTGAGAAAGGATATTGCCCAAGTTTGTGGCTTAGCCAGTTGGATTGCCTGATGGTGTTAAATACCAGGAGAACAAACTCAAGAGAAGTGGAAAATTGTGTAGTGAAAGACAAAAACAAAACAAAACAGAAACAACAAAAAAATACATGTATAAAGACATGAATTGGCGTGAAATACTTTATATACAAAGGAATGAATAATTGTGCTCTGTATGTGTAATGAGAATTGTAATCCATGCTGCTGTCATGTATTTAAAAAAGTAAAATCGATTAAAAATTTTAAAAAATTAAAATTAATAAAAAACAAGAAAAGAAAACCACATTTTCCCATACTTGATAAAAAGTTGAAAAACCACATGGTTAAGAGGTGATGCAGAATTCCACACATTTGACTTCCCTTTGGCTGTACTAATGCCCCAGTCCTTATGAGCTGAGTTGTCTGTATCTTGAACACTGACACTGTCTTCTGAACACTAATTTGTGGGATAGTTTTATTTTGTAGATGACATTGTTGGAAAGTTGCTTGAAAAGATTGTAATAAATGAGAAGTTACTGGGCTTATTAAAAAAAAAGACTGAGGTTCAGATATAGACATGGTGACTTTAAGATTTGATGGGACATCCTTATGGAGCTGCTCATTTGAGGAATGACTATGGGGCCTGGCTTTTAGAAAATGGATCTGAACTGCTGATTTGTATTCAGGAACCCTTGATATAAATACATCCTGTGAAAGTGAATAGGATTATCCAAGGAGAAAAGGAAGTCTCAGTATAAAATTGCTAAGGAATGTCAATATTTGGCATAGCACTGAAGAATAAAGAATTTGTATATGTGATAAAGAAAGGGGAGGAAGGAGGTAAGTAATGAGAAGTAAAAAAATACATTACACAATGAGTTTCAAAGAGTGGTAGGTCAAATAAAGTGACATGCCAACTGAACAATGTTTATTGGATTGTATAAAGAGCCAATCATGATTTGCTTATAAGATAATGCTAGAGTTGAACATTTTAAAATACTGCAGGGAAAGATAAAGAAGAGAGGGAATATTGGAAAGTAAAGGGAAGAGAAGAAGAATTTTTAGAGCCAGCTCTGTGGGGATGTTGGGCCAGAACAAGAGTCTGTACGAAGATAGAGGGATTGACTCTAAAATAGAAAGAACTTTTTCCCCATTTTAATAAAACAAAATATAAACAAAAGCATGGTTTAAATTATATGTTTAGTGCCTTTATCAGGCAAAAAATAATAATAACCTTAGATTTCTTTGCACTTCTTTGTGATTTATATGAGGCTTATTAAATTTTGAATTTTTCATGTCCAATCACTAAAACTTCAGAACCTTTTATAAGGGTACTGTGACCAGAATAGGAATAGTACTTGCATTGCTATCTTTTCTGTCTCTCTTCATCTCTATCTATCTTCCCTCCCTTTCTCTCTTTGTTAGCTACAGGAAGAATATATCTCCAAGGTGGGTCTGCACGGGATGTCTGTGGGCCTTGAACTTGTAGACAAATAATATCATAAAAAAGCTCTTCTGAGAAAATAAGATACTTTTTGTGTGGGAGGACACTAAAATCATTGCTCTAGGTATAAAATCAGAGAAGCTGGAAATTATGGTTTTTATCTCTAAAAGGGTCTCCAGCCTGGTGGCCCTTGTGTTATTTGGCACTGCTGATGGTTGGATAGTAGGTAAAATTCAGCAATTGTTTGGCTCCCTGTTTGATTTGTCTGCAGACACAGAAAGCTGAATCACAGTAGTCAGTTTGTGACTGCTTTGACCTTTTACCTCTGGAATTTGTTTATTTTTGTTTGTTCAACGAATCTCTTTCTTTACACATTTACTCAACTCATGATTCCTGACCTTATCATATTTAGCCAGCAGGTGACCTTTGAAACATTTATGTGGCACATAATTATACAATGGTTTGTTGTGATAGTGATTTACTTTTAAAAACATCAATATATAGCACAAATAAAACTGGTAGAAGAAATGCCATATGTGAATATTTTCAACAACGATCTTAATCCAAATATTGATAAGAATTTGAGGCAGTTATAAACAGGAATTTGATTAGTTCCTGTGAAATAAATAGCAAAGTCATGCAAAAAGGAGCAAAGAAATGGCATATTCAAGGTTTCATGATGATGGGAAAGCATGAAAATAACATTAGGGAGTAATCGCTTGAAAGAGACACAGAATTTCTGGGCAGGCTCAAAAGCTAGTTGGGATGGGAACCATAATGATATAGTTTCCTGATTTTGCAATTGTCTAATGTGCATTGTTTTTGGTGCATTCTAGAGCTATCCTTGTGATTTTAAATGTACCTTTCTACTTTATCTACTCATTAAGAAAAATTTGAATTAAGAATAAGCTCATGTGCCTTGCTCTTTATGAGGTCTTCCCTAATTATCAAGCAGGACATGCCACAGGTATTGGCTGAAAATATTAAAATCATGCTTCATTTGTGCTGACTTTCACAGTGATTTGGTCCTATTTTTCATACTCTTTGTGCTTCAATCTCATTATATGTCAAACATGCATAATAGCAATACCGATTTGATAGGATTGTTTTGTGGGCTGAGTGAGGTTGTACATAAACTTGAACCTAAGCAGTATCTGGAAAAATTTAGTAAAAGAGAAAAAATGTTTTCTGTTTTGCTCTCTTTTGTTTTCTGCTTCTCCCTCCCACATCAGTCTTAGATTCTATGATTCTAACCTGCTAAATAGCTTAACCCATTTGGTCCAGCCTTACAAGGAAGATCAATTTCACTACTAGCTTTATCATTAATATATATAATTATATTGCCATCATTTATTTTTAGGAATTGATTTCCTCCTAGCCTGTAAATTAATTATGAAAATTGTCTTTCTGCTGCAAATACTTAGAATGGGCTTGGCACAGAACCAGCACAGGTGAGTGCTTATTGAATAAATAAAGGGATAGATGAACATAGTTTTGGGAACAGCTAATATTAGTAGAGTAAGGATGCCCTGACATGCAATATGGGATTAAAGTAAAACACACACAGGCTTTGAATCAACTGCTTATCTAGCTGGGTAATCTTGGGAAATCTATTTAATTTCCCTGAATTTGTTCATCTGCATGTTGTTCATCTGCATGATTATACAGTGGTACCTGACTCATGGAGCTGTGATCACTGCATATATTTTGCTCTGACAAGGGAGGTGTTTAGATCATACTCTTACCATCACCACTAGGGTCATTATTGTCACTCTCATGATTACCTTTTGATTACTACATTTAAAATAACAAGAAAAAGCACATCAGTAATTGCCAACATTCTGCTTTCTAGAATATAATGTCCATTTTAATTAAATTCTCCATTCAACGGTTATAATTATTTTGACATGTAGAAGCTGGAATGGTATTATCTTCATAATATTCTGATTTTTTGCCTATGTAATAGGAGCAACAATTCTGTAAAAAAGACTCTACTTTTGGATGTAAAACTCTGATATTATAAAGACTTATTTTAGAAGCAAAAAAACTAAAAATATCAAAGTTGTGCTTAAGTTAACAGCTGCAAGCATTAGTCATGACAGTGCTATGAAAGAGTTCATGAAGTTTGTTGGGTGAAGGAGGTGCAGCAGTCAAAACACAGCTTTCTGATGAGATGAGTCACTGTGATCATGCTGGGAAAAAGCCAGAATACCAGGGATGAAAGAAAGTTCTGGTTCCTAGATTGATACATGTAAGATTGGCTTCTCCAAAAAGCCACTGACTATTACGAAGTTCAGTATCATCTGCAGCCTCATTAATATATAAAGAGTTTGACTTTTCCTGTCTAATTTTTTGATATTTTCAAGGACCTGAGAAGAATGAACTCTTGGATTGTGGGTGATGGGGATTGGAGGTTGGTTATAGTGAATAATTTTCTCCATCCTGAATCAGTATGTTAAATCAGAGAGTATATTCATTTATTAATTATGTGGCTTGTATGGCTTATCATGACAAAGAAAAAAAGATGAAAAATAAGCCCCATTAATATCTTGTTAGCCTCATGATTCTGCTTTGCTCTAATTTGTTTCCTTTCTCTTATATCAGTCATATGTTCTATGTTAGTAATGTTAAATGTCTTACCACATAGGGTCCAGCCTCATATTTTAAGTAAATTTGAGAGGGAATAAAATGTTATCTTTATTTCTCTTGTTTCTTTGGGATTTTTTTGCAGTTATTTCCCACAATCTATGAGAAGTATCATTCTGAAACCCCAACATATATGCTAAGTGAAACTGTTGCCTCCCAAATTTATTCAGCCTATAACAGAAGTCCATATGTCATCTGACTGTGACACCTTCTCCTGTCTTGTTGAAGTGTGGTTTCTCCTCTGTATTAAGTTGCAGCTATAGTGTAGCTGCTAAACATATCATTCGGCTTCTTACTGATGTCCCTTTCTATATACTGTGGGCTTTCCTCAGAATGTGCTTCTTTTCATCTTTGTTGCTTGTCAAATGTTGCTTTTCTTTCAAAACCTTATTCAGGTATTTCCTGTACTGTAAACTTTTCCTGTGCCTCACTGAGACCCTTGCCCTTACCCTGAATCCACCAGATACAATATTGTGTTAGGCACCCTTTATACTTACATATGATCATATGTTTGAATAACTTCTTTCACCAGTAGAAACTGAGATGCTTAAAGCAGGGCACATTTACTCTGTTTTTAAACTCCAAAATACTTATCAAAGTGTAGAAGATACATTAAATTTTGTTGAACTTATTTTATAAATTATATAATATGGACAATGAAAAATGTTTCCAACATAGGAAGTAAAACAAAAACATATATTTCTTGTCCTTGCTCTGACATTAAAATTTATGACATGTGAAAAAGGCAAAATATTTCCTATGGGCTTCCGTTTTCACCAAATGTATGATGAAAGAGTCAAATAGTTAAAATCTCTTCACCAAAAATATATGATGATTTTAGGCCACTGGAATGAATTGAATTACCTCCATGTCTCTTAAAATAGTACCATGGTCTTATCTTTTTAGTTAATTAAATCATGTCATTCAAACTTCAGATTCCAGAGACTAGTTAGTTAAGAAGCAGTGTTAAATTTTTGCCTGATATATATGTATGTATGTGTGTGTATATATAAATTTGCCTGATATACATATATATATCAGGCAAATTTCAAAAATCAATGTTGTAAGACTGAGGTACATAAAGAGAATGGGATTGTCTGACATAGCAAGAAATTATTTTGTATTGGCAAATTCTTATAATCTTTCTGCATTTTTAAAATTTTCCCTGATAAAATTTTTCAGAGGCTTGGAGGCACATACTGTGTGGTCTCATTTGAAAGCTTTCCTTTTTTGGACTATAAATAATATATTAGCTAAGTATCAGGCCAAAATGGCACATCCCTGTTATTATGACTTGAAATTAATTCCAAATATGATAGAACTAGATAAATTTTTACATTTCCATGTTATTTTCCCTCAAGATTTATGTCATAGGAATATGTGAATTTCAAATAAAACCCACAATGATTTTAAATGCTTGAGGCTCAGGCATGGGAGATGTATAACCTGATCAATCTTTATAATGTACTTCAGGGCCCTGAAGTAGTGTCTATGTATTCGTGTGTGTGTGTGTGTGTGTGTGTGTGTGTGTGTGTGTGTGTGTGTGTGTGTGTGTACGAGTGCATGTATAAAAGAGACAGAGAATAATAGAATAGAAAATGTAGAAATGACTTAAGTGGGAAAATCACAAACTCAAAAAACAATTAAATATTTTCTTGGAAAAATGTGACCAGATTCTTTTTTCTTTCCTTTTTTTTTAAATAAATTGTTTTATAATTTTACATAACAGTGGAATTCATTATATCATTTCTACATGTACACATAAAATAATTTGATCAATCTCATTCCCATTGACCAGATTTTAAAAAATAATGAGTCTTTCATTTCCATAAGATGGACAAGAAAGTTTTATTTGCTCTCCTTTTGTTAACTTGAGAATCTTTTCAAAATTATGAAATCATCTGTATTTCAGTAAAAAATGCTTAAAAAGTTGTCATAGGTAGAAGTATGGTAATTTACATGAAGCTAAATGTTGAAAGCAATTCAAATACATTCATGGTCAGAAAGAAGGCTTGGGGACTTGACCCAATAGGCAGTCCTGAGGGTGTCAATTTGAAATCAGGAGGGATATTAGTGAGTAGAATGTATTTGCAAAGTTCTTGGAATTTCCAAACCTGACCTACTTAGGATTGCAGAAATTTTTGTTTTAATTTTTATTTTTAGGTGTAGATTAATAGTTTATGGAGTATAAACTAATGATGATTTATTAAATAGTGTGGAATAATTAAATTAAACTAACATAGCCATCACCATTTCTCATAGTGAGACCATATGAAATGTTTTCTCCTATCAATTTTGAAATATACAATAAATATGTTCATCATCTGTGCAATATATCTCAAAGAACAAAAACATCTTTTTTGTTTTTTTATTTCTGTAGTTTAATTGAGGAAAAATTAAAGTATAATAAAAAATTACTTCTTTTCTAATGAGTATTTGTGCACATCACCCTATTTGTCTCACCCAACCCAACCTCTGGTAACCACCTCTCTATTCTGTCTCCTTGAGTTGGATTGTTTTGGGTTCCACATATAAGTGAAAACAAGTGATATTTGCTTTCTGTGTTCACCAGTTCCATTCATGTCTTCACAAATGGAAAAGTTTCTTTCTTTTTAAAGTCTGAATAGTAATGAATTGTACATATTATATCACATATTTTATCTGATCATCTGTTGATGAGTTCTTAGGTTGATTCCATAGCTAGCCTACTGAGATTAGTGCTGCAATAAATATGAAAGTGCATACATGTTTTTAATACACTATTAGAAAACTTTAATACAAATTACAAGAAGTAGGATTTCTGGATCATATGGTCATCTATTTTTAGTTTTTTTTTTTTTATTTTGTTTCTGCAGATCATACCCAAGACCTTGCATGTAACAGGCAAGCACTATACCACTGAACTATATCCCTGGATGCTATTTTTATTTTTTGAGGAATCTTCATATTCTTTTGCATAATGTTTGTATTAATTAACATTTCTGCCAAAGTATACAAAAATACCCATCATTGTACTAGAAAATCAATATGTATTCTTTCCAGTTAATGTGAATTTCAAATTATAGATTTATGAAAAATGTATTTGAGTATATTTCCAGTGGAGAAAAAAATGTCTTCCTAGATGAATGACATAATTAAAGAGATATGGGAAGGAAATGTGTTCTCAAAACTCTTTGGGATTAAGTTTAAGTATCTAAAGAAGGAAGTGAGAAATTTATAGGTGAGAGGTCCTTTGGTCTTGAATCTTCAAAATTTCATTCATATCATTTATGAGATTCATTATTAGATGATTAAGCAATTATGACACTGTCTATATCATTTTCATTATTATTCATTAGTAGAGCATCATCCTTTATATGCATGTGTTTCATTATTCTTTTTGAAATACATATGAAGCATGAAAATATTTTAAAATAAATATTTTGAGATATAAATTATCTCTTACTACATATTTACTTATTTCACTTGCATCTATTGTGTTTATGTTATTCAATTCCAACCAAATAAATTTAATAGTGTTTTATCTTTAATGTATTTAATAAGCATTTATTGAGTACTGCATATATTAGATTTTGTGTTAAAAACTGGAGACAACAGATTAATAACAGAGTCTGTACTGTATAAAAAGAGAAATTTTTAAAAAATAACTACATCAAGTCAAATCCTCTACACCTAATATAACACCCTTAAATATATATATATTTTTTTCATTTTATGTAATTTATAAGAAAAAATGAAATTAAAAAAATCCTGCTTAACTGATTATTACCTGCTCTCATCATATGCAAAACTCTGAAGTAATAGTTTATCACTCTCTATACTTCTGAGACTGAATTTCTGCAATTATCCATTGTACATTCATGTATTTTCAGAAAGAACTTCATTTTGGGGGATAAAATTATATGTACATGAACATTTTAAAGAAATATGGTGAGAGCTGTATTTTGAATGACAAGCTTTTATCCAAATTTTCAATAAATGTTCTAAAATAGATATCACTTATTTTTTATAATACAGTCTATTCGGAGAAGACCCACTTGTTCACAAAGAAAGAACAAACAAATAAGATTACTGTTGTAATTATCCATTCACAAGGGTTGTTATGTGTGCAGGAATATAAAAGGCAATTCAATTAAAAAAAAACTCTTTTGATAGGTTCTGTCACTAGCAATAAAAAGAGTCTAATTTCATTTCATTATAGTTCAAAAGTCTCCCCAGGGTGTAATTCTGATTACTTGTCATGGGAGCCAGTAGTGTTGTATGAATAACAAAATGCTGTATTTTTTTAAACACACTATTATTTTTATGATAGTGGAGAAGTTGTATGTGTCACACATTATGGAAGAGATGAGTTGAGTGATACATAAATCTTCAGAATTAGAGCCTGGGAGCAAAGTGTATGTTCTGGACAAGATGTTAACTGATATGCTTTTGATTAGTGTTTCTTCTATTGGAGAATTTGTTGATGAAATCTCTATCAATCAGCCTTCCAGACATTGCCTAGGTGGCATGATGCTTTTAAAGTGTATTGAAATAAAAGAAGGCTTGGCACATATCAAGATCTATGAATATACCAATTCAATGATACTACAATAGTAATATGCTGGATTTTTTTTCAACATTGACCTCCAGCATATAGCAAAAAACAATACATTGGGATTTTTTTAGTCATTACAAATATATGTGTCTCATTTGTTATTTATGATTTGAAACTCCCCTTTATATTTGTTCAATTATAAAAAACCAGACACAAAAATCAACTTAAAAGTAATAGAACAGAACCCAGTTTGGAATACCTATTATGTTTACTGCACTTGAACTATCTATATTAACTCGTAATGTCTTAAAAATCAAAGCAAAATGAAACATGTATTGAAACATATATAGTTCTTAGACAGGGACTGATTTTTTTTTCTAACAGGGACTGAACTTAGGGCACTCAACAACTGAGCCACATCCCCAGCCCGATTTTGTATTTGATTTAGAGACAGGGTCTCATTGAGTTGCTTAGTGCCTCACTGTTGCTGAGGCTGGCTTTAAACTCACAGTCCTCCTGTCTCAGCCTCCCCAGCTGCTGGAATTATAGGCATGCATCACTATGCCCAGCTGGACTGAAATTCTGATTCATTCATTTAACAGATGTGGGCAAATTATTTACTTTTCCTAACCATTTCTAAACCTTATCCATTAGAAAGGGAAAATACTAGTAGATACTTTATGGGGCTATTGTGAGAATTGCATAAGAAGGCTACATAAAAAGATACTGAAAATTGCTATACACATACCAGATGCTCTATATAGGTTTAATAATTATTAACAATGAATAACACCAATATTAATATTATGTTGAATTAAAGTAATGTATATAGGAATATTTTTTCTGCCTATCCATTGTGCCCCAGCAACAATTTTTTTTATTAGTTACACATGACAGTACAATGATCTTGACAATTCATACATTTGAATCAAATGGGGTATAATTTCTCATTTTTCTGATTGTACAGGTTGCAGAATCACATTGGTAATACAGTCACCTATATACATACAGCAATAATAATGTCTATTTTATTCTGCTGCCCTTCTTATACCCCTTCCCCTCCCCTCCCCTCCCATCACATCTCTCAACCCAATCTAATGTGACACATTTCTTCTTTTTTTTTCTCCTCACAACATCATACATGTATTCTGTATAATGATGAGTGTCTCCTTCCATCTTCTGTGCAAATTGCCTTTTCCCTCCTTTTCCATCCAACCTCTCTTCCCTATTTAGTGGTATTCTTCTTCTCATGCTCTTCCTCCCTATCCCATTTTGAGTCACCCCCCTTATATCAGAAAAGACATTCAGCATTTGTTTTTGAGGAATTGGCTAACTTCACTTAGCATAATCTGCTCTAATACCATCCATTTCCCTGCAAATGCCATGATCTTGTTATTTTTTTGGTGCTGAGTAATATTCCATTGTGTATAAACCAAGAATCAACAAATGAGACAAATTCAAACTGAAAAGTTTTTTTCTCAGCAAGAGAAATAATATGTGAGGTGAGTAGGGAGCCTACATCCTGGGAACAAATTTTTACCCCTCACACATCATATGAGCTCTAATCTCTAGAGTATACAAAGAATCAAAAAGTTAAACAACAAAAAATAAATAACCAATCAGCAAATGGGCCAAGGACCTGAACAGACATTTCTCAGTAGAGGATATACAATCAATCAACAAATACATGAAAAAATGCTCACCATCTCTAGTAATCAGAGAAATGCAAATTAAAACTACTCTAAGATACCATCTCACTCCAATAAGAATGGCAGCCATTATGAAGTCAAAGAACAATAAGTGCTGGCGAGGATGCAGGGTAAAAGGTGCACTCATACATTGCTGGCGGGACTGCAAATTGGTGCCACCAATTTGGAAAGCAGTTTGGAGATTCCTTGGAAAGCTGGGAATGGAACCACCATTTGACCCAGCTATTCCCCTTCTCAGACTATACCCAAAAGACTAAAAAAGAGTATACTACAGGGACATAGCCACATCAATGTTTACAGCAGCACAATCCACAATAGCTAGACTGTGGAACCAACTTGGATGCCCTTCAATAGATGAATGGATAAAAAAATGTGGCATTTATACACAATGGAATATTACGCAGCAACAAAATTTTGGAAATCATTTATGGTAGGGTAAAACTGAAGGGAAATTGGTTAATATAATCTGAGCTTTATCATGTTAAAAAAACACATGAATATATTTTACAAAAGTGTGTTTCTTTTATCAATTCTCCACAGAAGTTGGTATTTTAGTCAGCTTTTTTGCTGTTGTGACTAAAAGACCTGACCAAAACAATTGTAGAGGAGGAAGAGTTTATTTGAGGGCTCACAGTTTCAGAGGTCTTAGTCTATATAAGGCCTGCTCTGTTCCTCAGGGCTAGAGGTAAGGCAGAATGTCATGGTGAAAGAGTGTGGCAGAGGAAGGCAGCTCACACGGTGATAAGGAACACAGAGAGAAGTCTCCACTTGCCAGATACAAATGTATATCCCAAAGCCATGCTCCCAATCACCACTTCTTCCAGCCACACCCTACCACTTCAGTTACCACTCAGCTAATCACTATCAGTGGGTTAATTTACTGATTGGATTAAGACTTTCACACCCCAATCTTCTCCTCTGACCCTTCTTGCATTGTCTCACATGTGAGCTTTTGGGAAGAATCTCACATCCAAACCGTAACAATGGGGCCTTACCATTAGTATATAATTCAGTAAATGCTTTTCTATGGCAAAGTGTGGACATCTGATTTCCTGATAACATAATTTAATATAGAACTAAAGCTTAGAGAACTTGGGTGCTGAACCCCTGCTGCCCTTCCAATCACTAGAATCTTAAATAGACAATATGTGGTTGAAATCGCTTCCAATCTGAATTCTCTGTAGAGCCTGATGTTAAAGCCCATATGAGAAAGCCTGAGACCTGGATCAGCAGTAGGTCTGGTGTCTGTATCTGTGAGGGCAGATGTGATACCTGGTGTTTGGAGGGCCAGCGTGGTGCTGGAGAAGGCTTTGGCCAGGATGATGTGTCTGTGGGTACTAGCCTAGATCCCGAGGCAATCACTATTGGCCTAAAATGAGTTCAATGGGAGAGGAGTTTTAGGCTAAAGACTCTTGCAATATCAGTTTATTTTCCTGCTTTTCTCTTTCCCAAGTGGATAGTATCTCTATCCATGCTTTGCTGCCAGGTCTGGGTTGAACTGTGTCAGAGATAATATGTGTTGTCTTCCTACCCTCTTTAATGCTGATTTCTTATTTCTGTGCTCTGCCAGGTGCTATAATTTTCCACCTGGTGTTATGGTTTGGATATGTGATATCCCCCAAAAGCTGATGTGTAAAACAATGTAAGAATCTTCAGGGGTGAACTGATTAGATTATGAGATGTGTAGCCTAATCAGTGAATTAATCTACTGATATAGATTAATTGGGTGGTAACTGTAGGCAGGTCAGGTGTAGATGGAGGAGGTAGGTCACCTGTGGATTTTTTAGGTTGTCCCTGGTGAACAGAGCTCTCTGTGCTTCCTGATTGCTATGTCCTGAGCTGCATTGCTTCTCCACAACCTTCTGCCATGGTGTTCTGCTTCACCTCCACCCCAGGGCAATAGAGTCAGCCATCTGTGGACTGAGATCTCTGAAGCTGTCTTTTGGTCTCAGTGATACAAAGTTGATTAAAACACCTGGATACCTTAGCTCTTGTGAAAATATTTATGTGTGTGTGTGTGTGTGTGTGTGTGTGTGTGTGTGTGTGTGGATAGTTATTCATATTGATGTTTCTTTGAAAAAATTGGTATTCAAGTCTTATTGTGCCATGTCTTGCTGATGTAACCACTATGATCACTTTGAATGTAGGCATTCAAAGTTATTTTTTAAATAACTCATTCCAGCCAGCAAGTCAAAATGTGGCTAAAAAACTCAAGCAAAGCTATGAAGTATGGTAAGGCCTTTTTAGTTTAGCTCAAGTATAAATAGTAGCAAGTATTGGTAAAGAACACAGATTTCTGGCTCTGGGGCCACACAGAGAAGAAGTTAAACGTTAGTTTCAGCTTTAACATTTATCTGCTATGTACTTTGAACAAGCTTTGTAATCTCTGTAAACTTTAATTTTATGTAATAATAAAATGGGGGATAATAACATAGCAATGTTTCAGATAATCATGTGATGATGTTTAAAACAATACCATTTATTTTTCTGGATGATATCAAGACTCATTTCTTATCTTTCCCAAAAGAAATATTCCATCAAGAGACTTAGAAAAGTACAAAAGGTTTATTTAATGAACTGGAAGTGTGCTCCAAGTTGTGCAGAGCAGGCACCTCCAAGAGAGTAAATGGTAGGATTTTCTGTGTGGCAGGTTTTATAATTGGTCTGGAAAACTTGCTCCTACTGCAGTGTATATTGGGGGCAGTTACCATGGATTCTTACCATGGCTTAGTGCCTTAGTGCTTTGTGCATGCTATAAAGTTGGAAAGTCCTTTAGGCTAGCTACATGCATTTCCTTTTAGTTTTAAGAAGGTAGTATCTGGCCTTGGTGGAGGTTAGTTTACAGGCAGGGTTCTGCACCTGAGGTGGAATGATCTCTTGTTACCCAAGATGGAGTGAGCCCTCTTTTCCTTCCCAACCCACTCCTCATGTCCACTTACTTACCTTTCCTAACATTTAAAGTCTAACTTTGGGTGGTGAAAGAAACTTTTTTTGAGGATTTTCATGAGGATTTTTGTAAAAATATTGTGAAATTTGTCTCATATTGGATTAGATATAAAACATGCCTATTTAGTATTGGTTTAGGTAGAATGACTTGACTTAAAATAACTTTAATTGACTTAAAAATGTTTACAAATCTAAGATATTTTAAAAGTCTGAAAATCTAATGATTTCTAAAGTTTGTTTTCCTACATAATTAAATTATAACTTATATGAATATGGAAGTGGGGAGGAAGATGGAGGTGGCTTGGGAGGAGGATCTTACTTTGTGGAATAAGCTGTAATTTCAGTTATATTAAATTGGGACCAGTACAGAACTGACTCTGCTCTGAAGGAAAGAAATATGCCCTCTTCTTTGAGTTTTTATCTTCTCTGTAATTCCTGTAGTGAACCTATAGTGTCTAAATGAGTTCTAACTTCTCCAGTTTCCTAGGTAAACATACTTGAAAACATTTTTATTCCTAGATCAGAATATAATATATTTATATTGTAGATATGAGATGGGAGAAGATTTTTAAAATCCAGCCTAAAGATAACAAAATAATACATATATTATATGCAGGAGTCAAATTTAATAAGCAATTCCATTTTTAAAAAAAGATGGCAGCATATTTATTTCTATACCCTATTTTATAAAATATGACCTTTTTATTGACTTCCTTTGCATAGGAATTGTATGTTTAGAACTAATATGGAAATCAAGGACAGCTATAAAATAAATCAAACTTAGAATGCTGAAATAAGAAACTTGCGATGCTCCTTTAAAATAATAAAATGACTTTTAAATAAACTCATGGTTGTCTGACATTTCTACTGATTAATGCCAGGATTCTCTGAGGCATGCTAATAGGATAAACATGGAAAAATTGAATTTCTTGACAAAAGATGAGGGTCAGTTTAACAATATGCATGCCCCAGCTCTATCACTTAATCACAAATGTTTGCAGCCTGAAGCAGAAATCACTTTAATGTGAATTTTATACAGTTAAACACAATAGCCTTATTTATATCACTGCACATCATAGATCTTCATTGCAACAAACATTGGGAAATAAAACCAATTCCTAGTTTTAATTACAAACATCCAATTATTGTTAGTTTTAATTAAATGGAATATTTTCTGAGTGGGTTGTAGCGTACATTTAGTTATGAAAGTGCCTGGAATGAGGCCATAGAGAAGCATAATGTGGCATCAGCTATAAAGTGTCATGGTTGATAAGAAACTCACTGAAAGCCATTCAAAGCACTTCTATATTAACTCCTGCAAATGCAGACTTTGAATGCATAACTCTTTATGGGAACACATTTTAACAAATGTACTGTGGTTTATATTTAAAAAGCACTGTGTCATTTATAGTTAAAAGCAATTATGATTCACTCTATCTGCTATACTAGCTCAGGGGAAGGTGTTCACTAAACACAAAAACTAAAGCATTTAGAAATAGTATTGTTGTTTGAATTCAGAGCATGAGTCACTTATCATATTGGGTCAGGAACTTTTTTGTGATAAGACTCATTCAATAGGTAATAAGGTTTATCAGGAGCTAATATAAATTAATAAAAAATATCAAAAGAGATATTCATCAGGTTATTCTCACAGTTTCCTAAGACTTAGAAAATATGTGTTTTCTTCCCCTCCTCCCAATCTTCCACATAATGTTTCACATTTTTCCTATTTTATGTCAATTTCTGGTATCATCCTATAATCAGATGATCAGCTACCAACCTCAGAGTCACCTAAAGTCCTTCTCCTTGCCCTTTCCCCATCCAGCCAAATACCTATCTTGAATTTGTCTTGTCCTTGTTACTTTCATTATCTCTGTTCTTCTCTTCTGGTTTTCCTGTTCTTCCCTCTGAGTCACTTCAGTCTAATTTTCTTGGAAGCGGCCAGAATAAACGTTAGAAACACAAACACCAAGAAGTCTCTTTAAACATTTGATTATTTTGTCACTTCACAGAATTAAAACCAAGTTCCCCAGCATGGTATTCTCTTTGCTTCCAGATCTTTCACATCTGACCTCTCCTCTTTTGATGCCTCATGAAATATTCATTATTTAAATTACCCCAAACTGTTCTTCTCATATTCAGTTCATTAAAAATTCTCTTCTTTGTGTATTTTTTAGTCTCTTTTACATGTCAGCTTTGTATCAATTACCTCAGTATTATCACTTATTGATTTGACTTCTGACCTTTCCTGTACTCAGACAGAATAAGTATTTACTCAATTTTTACTCAGAAGCTAGCTCAGATTTTTTTTTCTGATTTAACACATAAAATTATTGAGTAAGAAACTAGAAGTCCTAGATTTTGCTGTGACATCCTTGGAATAGAAGCAGGGATTCCTAAAAAAAAAAAAAAAAAAAAAAAAAAAAAAAAAAAAAAAAAAACTAGCAATTATGAAGCCTGGGTTATAATTCTGAGTTCATGCTGACTCACAACTGGAATCTGAACAGGGTACTAAATATTGCTGAGTATCGATAAAATGAATGGTGAACAAGACTTGTGACTCTCAAGCTTAACTAATTCTTTAGTATCTTCTCAAGTCTGTGAGAAGAGAATGTGGGAAACATTCATGGGTAATATCAAATGTAGAATTCTCAAGTTTGTTGTGGGCACCAGAATCTATTTTGAAGACTTCCCAGTGATTTTGATTCAGGTCATATAAAGAAAACTATTATAAACCTTGAGCTATGTCATTTTTAGGGAAACTTTGGAATTAATATTTTATTAAACAACACATGAGGGAAAATTAGACCTTAAAAGAAAAATTTATGGATTCTGGAAATGTGGTATATCCACTAGCCATGAAAAGATAATATCAGTTAAAAATTCAAGCTAGGAAAAGTAAGGCCTATGGACCTGTTAAATGTTTATTAAGTTTAATGGTGTCCAGGTAAATATGTAATGAAACATGAATCCCTCTGCCTGAAAAGATTGTCAATGTCTGAGATTGAATATGAAATATTATTGAGGATAAAGGGTAGAGGGAGGAACTCTGTAAACAAAGCCTTTGTGATATCTAACAAAGAATATCCAATCAGAAATAGGATGTATAGGCCAAAAGTAAAGAGGTTTATAAAAATGTTTCCCACTTAATTTGGGACATCTTCAAGTGTCACTCTATAGAATACTTTGTAAGTGTTCCTAATAGATAATAGCATTATTATATTTTATAAAATAATTTAGACTAAGAATTAGCAGAAATTGGTCCAAAATTCTCGACAAACTTAAACAAAAACAATTTATTGAATAATAACTCTTTCCAAAGTATTATGCTACATTTGCCTACATATAAATATAGCCAAAATATTAGTTTTCATAAAAACCTGTTAAGCCCCATCAAACCAGATGTGGGGTACCTATAAAAACAAGTGGAAGGGCTAGTGATAAACTCCAGTGTTAGAGAACTTGCATAGGATGCCTGAGGCCCTGGGTTTGATCACTAGAACTGCCAAATAATTAAAATATAAAAACTTAAATTCAGCAATAAATATACCACTTATGGCATCTTTGAAATAAATATTATGCTTTTACAGTTCTAGTCTTTTGAGAAATGTAAATACATAAATTATCAGAGCATTTGAAAATATATATGTAGAAATACATGGAAATATATACAAAGTTAATATATTTAATATATAACAACATATAAAGGATATATAAGGTCTAGGTTATGATTTTAAACTTATTTTAATGCAGCTGTGTCAATTTCATTGGAATAATTGGAAAATTGAAAACTTGGGACTTAATGGGTTAATACTGTTTTAATAGCACTTTCAACTAGAAAATCATTTTATCTGGCTATGAAATGGAAATAGCCATTTTTACAGAAAATATACTAAATAAATCTTTGACATTAATTTTATGAAAATTCATCACTACTAATAAATATCACCATTATTGAACATCAGATTAAAGATGCATCAGTTAGTGATGCCGTTTGAATACCAAGACTGTCTCTTACAGCTGGTATGGATGACACACTCTCTGGAGGCCAGCCTTTACCTTCAGGCATGAAGTAAGTTGATTCTCTTAGTTACATTCTAAGTGGAGACATCAATTCATACTTACAATCCTAAAATAAAACAAAACTATACCAAAAAGAATAAAAGGAATGCTGCTATCTTTACAGTTCAAGTTGAAGAGTCAAAGACATGGGAACACTTTTGTCTGCTGATAAATTCATTCTTTCTGTATTTCAAAATGTCAGAAGTAAAATAAATTATAACCAGAAAGAGTTTTTGAGTTAAATTTTAAACAGTAGAGATTTATAGACTGAATTAAGCCTTTTTCTTTTTGTTTCTTTCTTTTATTCATATAGTTCTCTTGTAACTGTTAGAAACATTAGATAGATGGATGTTAGTATGAATAGTTATCTAATTAAATGTAATTTCCTAAAGTATTCACTTTTTAGAATTATAAAGTTAATGTTATTACAAATAATTTAGAGGGTATGCTTACAAATATTAAATATTTTAATTTGGATTTTTCTCATTCAATCAGTTCCAGAAGAGAAACTGGAAAGTTTTAAATATTTACCTGTCTAGTTCCACGTATCCCCAAATGTTATTTGTGATAGCATGCTACTTCTTTTTATGCTCATGAAACATAATTAATTTGATCTCTGCTTGTCATCTGGTAATTATAACAAATTGTAATCAATTTCTTAACAACCATTTCTTCTCACTTATTTTAGTAGCTTAGTATTTGGGAGAATAGTCATATTTTTGAGATTACACCCTGAATAACTTAATGAACTTAAATTTTTACATTTGTTAGAAATAATCTATTTTGTAGCTATCCTTTATGGCAGGTAATTTTTATAGATAGCTGAATCTATCCTTTGTTTTAAGTTTTAAAATTATGTTACATTTTTGTGTTTTAACTCCAAGTTTTGGATTCTGTCTCTTTCACACATGTTGTTCCTGTGAGCAGACATTTATATCCACCAGTAACAACAGTGAACTTCATTATTGTATG
>NW_027522907.1:0-70476 GCF_052094955.1 Ictidomys tridecemlineatus | reverse complement strand
TAAAGAGAGCAGTGTTTAGAGACTAAGGTGCAGAAGGACTGTCGCAGAGAGGAGAGGCTGGAGACTGGGTGCAGAAGGACTGTGCAGAGTGCAGTGTTTGGAGACTGGGGTGCAGAAAGACATTTACAGAGAATAGAGGTTAGAGACTGCTGTATAGAAGGACTTTTAGAGAGCAGAGGTTTGAGACAGGTGTGCAGAAAGATGTTACAGAGAGCAGAGGTTGGAGATTGGGGTGCAATAAGACTGATGCAGAGAGCAGAGGTTGGAGAATGGGGTGCAGCAGGATTGTTGCAGAGAGAATATGTTGGATACTGAGGTGCAGAAGACCTGTTATACAGAGCAGAGCTTGGAGACTGGGGAGCAGATGACCTGTAACATACAGCAGAATTTGGAGACTGAGTGGCATAAGGATCTTAAAGAGAACAGAGGTTGGTGACTGAGGTGCCGAAGGACTGTCAGAGAGAGCAGAGGTTGGAGACTGGGGTTCAGAAGGATCCTTTCATAGAGCAGAGTTTTAAGAATTAGGTTTAGAAAAACTGTTGCAGAGAGCAGATGTAGGAGACTGGGGTACAGAAGAACTGTTGCAGAGTGCAGAGGTTTGAGACTTGGGTGTAGAAGGATCATTGCAGAGAACATAAGGTGCAGACAGGGATGCTGAAGGAGTGTTACAAACAGCAGAATTTTGAGACTGGGGTGAAGAAGGAGTGTTATAGAAAGCAGAGTTTTGAGACTGGTTTTTAGAAGGATCTTACAGAAAGCAGAGGTTGGCGACTGAGGTGCAGAAGGACTGTTTTAGTAAGTAGATTTTGAAGAGTGAGGTTCAGGAAGACCTTTGCAAAGAGAAGAGGTTGAAGACTGAGGTGCACAAGGACTGTTGCAGAGTGCAGAGTTTGGAGACTTGGGTGTAGGACTGTTACAGAGAGCAGAGGTTTGAGTTTGGGGTTCCAAAAACTGTTGCAGAGAGCAAATGTTAGTGACTGAGGTGCAGAGGGACTGTTACAGAGCACAGGTTGGAGACTGAGTTCAGAACGACTGATAGAGAAAGCAGAGGTTTGAGAGTGGGGTGCAGAAGGACCGTTACAGAGAGAAGAGTTTGAAAACTGCAGTACAAAATACTGTTACAGAGAGCATAGGTTGGAGACTGGGATGTAGAAGGACTGTTGCAGAGAGCAGAGGATGGAGACTGGGGTGCAGTAGGACAATTGCCGAGTGCAGAGGTTGCAGACTGTGGTGGAGAAGGACTGTTACAGAGCAGAGTTTGGAGGCTGAGGTGCAGAAGGACTGATACAGAAAGCAGAGGTTGGAAACTCGGGTGCAAAAGGACCCTAAAAGGAAACAGAGGTTGAATACTGCGGAACAGATAGTCTGTTACAGAGAGCATTGTTTGGAGACTTGGGTGCAGAAGATGTGTTGTAGAGAACAGAGGTACAAGACTGGGGTGCAGAAGGATCCTTGAAGAGACCAGAGGTTGGAGACTGGGGTGCAGAAGGACTGATACAGATAGCAGAGTTTGGAGACTGGGGTGCAGAAGGATTGGTACAGAGAGCAGAGTTTGAATACTGGGTTGCAGAAAGATATTAAGGAGAGCAAAAGTTGGAGACTTAGGTGCAGAAGCACTGTTATAGAGAGAAGGGGTTGGAGATTGAGGTGCAGAAGGACCGTTACAGAGAGCAGACATTGGAGACTGAGGTGCAAAAGAATTGTTACAGAGAGAAGAGGTTGGAGACTGGGGTGCAGAAGGACTGATACAGAAAGCAGAGGTTGGAGACTCGGGTGCCGAAGGACCCTTACAGAGAGCAGAGGTTGGAGACTGAGGTGCAGAAGGACTGTTGCAGAGAGCAGAGTTTCCAGACTGAGTTGCAGAAAGACTGTTACAGCGGGCATATTTTTGAGACTGTGGTTGAAAACGACTGATACAGAAAGCAGAGGTTGGATACTGGGGTGCATAAGGACCCTTACAAAGAACAGAGGTTGGAGACTAAGGTACAGAAGGACTTCTAAAGGGAGCAGAGGTTGGAGACTGGGGTGCAGAAGAACTGTTGAAGAGAACAGATGTTGGAGACTGCAGTGCAGAAGGATCGTTGGGGTGAGCAGAGTATCGAGACTTGGGGGTATAAGGACTGTTGCAGAGAGCAGAAGTTGTGTACTGGGGTGTAGAAGGACTGTTGCAAAGAGCAGATGTTGGAGACTTGGGTGCAGAAGGACTGTTGCAGAGACCAGAGGTTGGAGACTGGGGTGCAGAAGGACTGTTGCAGAGACCAGAGGTTGGAGACTGTGATGCAGAAGGACTATTACAGAGAGCAGACTTTGGAGACTTGGGTGCAGAAGGATCGTTGCTGAGAGCAGAGATTGGAGACTGTGGTGCAGAAAGACTTTTACAGAAAGCAAAGGTTGAAGACTGGGGTGCAGTAGGACTTTTACAGAGAGCACAGGTTGGAGACTCATGTGCAGAAAATCTATTGCAGAGAGCAAAGTTTGGAGACTCGGTTGCAGAAGTAGTGTTGCAGAGAGCACAGATTAGAGACTTCGGTGCAGAAGGACCTTTACAGATAGCAGAGTTTGGAGACTGCTTTACAGAAGTACTTTTACAGAGAGCAGAGTTTGGAGACAGGTGTGCAGAAGGATCTTACAGACAGCATAGGTTTGAGACTGGGGTGCAGGAGGACTGGTGCAGAGAGCAGAGGTTGATGAATGGGGTGCAGAAGGATAGTTGAAGAGAGAAGAGTTTGGAGACTGGGGTCAAAAGGCCTGTTATAGACAGAATAGATTGGAGATTGTGGTGCAGAAGGCCTGTTACACATAGCAGTGATTGAAGACTAGGGTGCAGAAGGATAGTTACAGAGAGCAGAGTTTAAAGAGTGGGTTGCAAAGGATCTTACACAGACAAAAGGTTTGAGACTGAGGTACATAAGCACTCTTACAGGGAGAAGAGGTTTGAGACTGAGATGCGGAAGGATCGTTCCAGAGAGAAGAGTTTTCAGAAAGAGGTGCAGAAGGACTGTTACTGAGAGCAGAGGTTGGAGACTGGGGTGCAGAAGGACTGATAAAGAAAGCAGATGTTGGTTCCTGTGGTGCAGAACGACTGTTGCAGAGAGCAGAGGTTAGAGACTGGGGTGCATAAGGACTGTTGCAGAGAGTAGATGTTGGAGATTTGGGTGCAGAAGGACTGTTGCAGAGAGCAGAAAATAGAGACTGGGGTGTAGAACGACTATTGCAGAGAGCAGAGGTTGCAGACTGAGGTGAAGAAGGACTGTTACAGAGAGCAGAGTTTGGAGAATGTGGTGCAAAAGGACTGATACAGAAAGCAGTGGTTGGAGACTGGTGTGCAGAAGGACCCTTAGAGAGAAGAGAGGTTGGAGACTGTGGTACAGAAGGAATGCTACAGAGCGCAGAGTTTGGAGACTGGGGTGCAGAATAACTGTTGTAGAGAACAGAGGTTAGAGGCCGGGGTGCAGAAGGACCATTGCAGAAAGCAGAGGTTGTGGACTGGATTTCAGAAGGATCTTACAGAGAGCAGAGTTTGGACACTGAGGTGAAGAAAAACTTTTGAAGAGAGCAGAGTTTGGAGATTAAGGCGCAGAAGGACTGTTGCAGAGAGCAGAAAATGTAGTATGAGTTGCAGAAGGACTGTTACAGAAAGCAGAGTTTAGAGACCAGTGTGCAGAAGGACTGATACAGAAAGCAGAGTTTGGAGACTGGGGTCCAGAAGGACCATTAAAGAGAGCAGAGTTTGGAGACTGCAATACAGAAGGACTGTAACAGAGAGCAGAGGTTGGAGCCTGGGGTGCCGAAGGACTGTTGCAGAGAGCAGACGTTGGAGACTGAGGTGAAGAAAAACTGTTACAGAGAGCAGAGGTTGGAGACTTGAGTGCAGAAGGACTGATAGAGAAATCAGAGGTTGGAGAGTTGGGACCAGAAGGACCGTTAGAGAGAGAAGAGTTTGGAAACTTCAGTACAGAAGGACTGTTACAGAGAGCAGAGGATGGAGACTGGGGTGGAGAAGGACTGTTGCAGAGATCAGATGTTGGAGACTGGGGTTCAGAAGGACTGTTGTAGAGAGCATAGGTTTAAGACTGGTGTGCAAAAGGACTTTTGCAGAGAGCAGAGGATGGAGACTGGGGTGGAGAAGGACTGTTGCAGAGAGCAGGTTTTAGAGACTGGGGTGAGGAAGGAATGTTGCAGAGAGAAGAGGTTGAAGACTGGGGTGCAGAAGGACTGTTTCAGAGAGCAGATGTTGCAGAGTGAGGTGCAGAAGGACTGTTACAGAGAGCAGAGTTTGGAGACTGTGGTGCAGATGGACTGATTAGAAAGCAGAGGTTGGAGACTGGGGTGCAGAAGGAACCTTACAGAGAACAGAGGTTGAAGACTGCAGTACAGAAGAACTGTTGTAGAGAAAAAGGTTGGAGAATGGGGTGCAGAGGGACCATTGCAGAGGGCAGACGTTGAAGACTGGGGTGCAGAAGAAATGTCACAGAGAGCAGAGTTTGGAAACTGGGGTGTAGAAAAATCTTACAGAGAGGAAAGTTTGGAGACTGGGGTGCAGAAGGATTGTTGCAGAGAGCAGATGTTGGAGTCTGGGGTGCAGAAAGATCGTTGCAGAGTGTAGATTATGGAGGCTTGGGTATAGAAGGACTGTTTTAGAGAGCAGAGGTTGGAGCCTGGGGTGCAGAAGGACTGTTGCAGAGAGCAGTTGTTTAAGCCTGAGGTGCAGAAAAACTGTTACAGGAAGCAGTGTTTGGAGACTGGGGTGCAAAAGGACTGATACTAAGTGTAGAGTTTGGAGACTAGGGAGCAGAAGGATCTTACAGAGAGGAAAGTTTGGAGACTGGGGTGCAGAAAGATTGTTGCTGAGAGCAGACGTTGGAGACTGGGGTGCAGAAGGATCGTTGTAGAGAGTAGATTATGGAGACTGGTGTATAGAAGGACTGTTCTAGAGAGCAGATTTTAGAGACTGGGGTGCAGAAGGCCTGTTGCAGAGAGCAGTGTTTGGAGACTGAGGTGCAGAAGGACTTTTGCAGAGAGAAGTGGTTGGAGACTGGGTGCAGAAGGAGTGTGCAGAGTGCAGTTTTTCCAGACTGGGGTGCAGAAGGACTGTTGCAGATATCGGAGGTTAGAGACTGCAGAGAAGGACTGTTACAGAGAGCAGAGTTTGAAGCCTGGGATGCAGATGGACGGATCCAGAAAGCAAAGCTTAGAGACTGGGGTGCAGAAGAACCGTTACAGAGAATAGAGGTTGGAGACTCTGGTACAGAAGTACTGTTAAAGAGAGGAGACGTTGGAGACAGGTGTGCAGAATTATCTTACAGAGAGCAGAGGTTGGAGATTGGGGTGCAATAGGACTGTTGAAGAGAGCAGAATTTGGAGACTGAGGTGCAAAGACCTGTTACACAGGAGCAGAGCTTGGAGACTGGGGAGCAGAAGGCCTGTAACATAGAGCAGTTGTTTAAGCCTGAGGTGCAGAAAAACTGTTACAGGGAGCAGTGTTTGGAGACTGGGGTGCAAAAGGACTGATACTAAGTGTAGAGTTTGGAGACTAGGGAGCAGAAGGATCTTACAGAGAGGAAAGTTTGGAGACTGGGGTGCAGAAAGATTGTTGCTGAGAGCAGACGTTGGAGACTGGTGTGCAGAAGGATCGTTGTAGAGAGTAGATTATGGAGACTGATGTATAGAAGGACTGTTCTAGAGAGCAGATTTTAGAGACTGGGGTGCAGAAGGCCTGTTGCAGAGAGCAGTGTTTTGAGCCTGAGATGCAGAAGGACTTTTGAAGAGAGAAGAGGTTGGAGACTGGGTGCAGAAGGAGTGTGCAGAGTGCAGTTTTTCCAGACTGGGGTGCAGAAGGACTGTTGCAGATATCGGAGGTTGGAGACTGCAGGGAAGGACTGTTACAGAGAGCAGAGTTTGAAGCCTGGGATTCAGAAGGACGGATCCAGAAAGCAGAGCTTAGAGACTGGGGTGCAGAAGAACCGTTACAGAGAATAGAGGTTGGATACTCTGGTACAGAAGTACTGTTAAAGAGAGGAGAGGTTGGATACAGGTGTGCAGAATTATCTTACAGAGAGCAGAGGTTGGAGATTGGGGTGCAATAGGACTGTTGAAGAGAGCAGAAGTTGGAGACTGAGGTGCAAAGACCTGTTACACAGGAGCAGAGCTTGGAGACTGGGGAGCAGAAGGCCTGTAACATAGACCAGTGTTTGAAGACTGGGTGGCATAAGAATCTTACAGAGAGCAGAGTTTGGTGACTGCGGTGCTGAAGGACTGTCAGAGAGAGCAGAGGTTGTAGACTTTGGTCCACAAAGATCTTTACAGAGAGCTGAATTTTCAGAATGAGGTTCAGAAAAACTGTTGCAGAGAGCAGATGTTGGAGACTGGGCTGCAGAAGAACTTTTGCAGAGAGCAGAGTTTGGAGACTTGGGTTTAACAGGATCGTTGCAGAGAGAAGAGTGTGGAGACTGGCGTGCCGAAGGACTGTTACAGAGAGCAAATTTTGGAGACTGAGGTGTAAAAGGACTGTTACAGAGAGTAGATGTTGAAGACTGAGGTGCAGAACGACCTTTGCAAAGAGAAGAGGTTGGAGACTGAGGTGCAGACAGACTGTTGCCGAGTGTAGAATTTGGAAACTTGGGTGTAGAAGGACTGGTGTAAAGAGCAGAGGGTGCAGATTGCAGTGCCGAAGGACTGTTGCAGAGAGCAGACGTTGGAGACTGAGGTGCAGAAGGACTGTTACAGAGAGCAGAGGTTGGAGACTTTAGTGCAGAAGGACTGATAGAGAAATCAGAGGTTGGAGAGTGGGGTGCAGAAGGACTGTTAGAGAGAGAATAGTTTGGAATCTGCAGTACAGAAGAACTGTTACAAAGAGCAGAGGTTGGAGACTGGGTTGCAGAAGTCCTGTTACAGAGAGAAGAGTTTGGAGACTGTTGTGCAGAAGGACTGTTAAAGAGTGCAGAGTTTAAAGACTGGGTTGTAGAAGGATATTACAGAGAGCAGAGTTGGGAGAATGAGGTGCAGAAGGATTGTTACAGAGAGCAGAATTAGGAGACTGGCGTGCAGAAGGGTGGTTACAGAGAGCAGAGTTTTCAGACTGAGGTTCAGAAGGACTGTTGCAGAGAGCAGATGTTCGAGACTGGGGTGAAGAAGGACTGTTGAAGAGAGGAGAGTTTGGAGACTGGGGTGCAGAAGGACTGTTGCAGAGAGGAGAGTTTTGAGACTGGGTTGCAGAAGGACTTTTATAGAGAGCAGAGTTTGGAGACTGGGTTGCTGAAGGATCTTACAGAGAGCAGAGGTTGGAGACTGTAGTGCAGGTGGACTGTTACAGACAGCAGTATTTTGAGACTGGGGTGCAGAAGAATCGTGCAGAGAGCAGAGGTTTCAGACTGAGTTCCAAAAGGACGGTTACAAAGAGCAGACGTTGGAGACTGAGGTGTAGAAGGACTGTTACACAGAGAAGAGTTTGGAGACTCAGGTACAGAAGGACTGTTACAGGAAACAGAGGTTGGAGACTGGGGTGCAGAAGGATTCTTACATAGAGCACAGGTTGGAGACTGAGGTGCACACCGATAGATACAGAGAACAGAGGTTAGAGACTTGGGTTCAGACAGACTGATATAGAGAGCAGACGTTGGAGACTGGGGTGTAGAAGGACTCTTACAAAGAGCACAGGTTGGAGACTGCAGTACAGAAGGACTGTTACAGAGAGCAGATCTTGGAGTGTGGGGAGCAGAAGTACTGTTTCAGAGGACAGAGGTTGGAGACTGGTTGGAGAAATAATGTTACAAAGAGCAGAGTCTGGAAACTGGAGTCCAGAAGGATATTACAGAGAGCAGAGTTTGGAGACTGTTGTGCAGAAGGACTGTTGCAGAGAGCAGATGTTTGAGACTGGGGTCCAGAAGGATCGTTTCAGAGAGCAGAGTTTGGAGACTGGGGTGCAGAAGAACTGTTGCAGAGAGCAGATGTTGGAGACTTGGGTGTAGAAGGACTGTTACATAGAGCAGAGGTTGGAGACTGAGGTGCAGAAGGACTGTTATAGAGAGCAGAGTTAGATGACTGGAGTGAAGAAGGACAGTTACAGAGAGCAGAGGTTGGAGACTGGGGTTCAGATGCATCATATAGAGAGCAGAGTTTGGAGACTGGGGTGCAAAGGACTGTTGCAGAGAGAAGATGTTGGAGAAAGGGGTGGAGAAGAATTGTTCCAGAGAGAAGAGGTTGGAGACTGGGGTGCAGAAGTCCTGTTACAGAGAGCAGAGTTTAAAGACTGTTTTGCAGAACGACTGTTACAGAGTGCAGAGTTTAAAGACTGGGCTGCAGAAGGGTCTTACAGAGAGCAGAGTTTGGAGACTGAGGTATAAAATGACTGTTACGGAGAGCAGAGTTAAGAGACTGGGGTGCAGAAGGGTCGTTGCAGAGATCAGAGTTTTAAGACTGAGGTGCAGAACTGTTGCAGAGAGCAGATGTTGGAGACTGGGCTGCAGAAAAACTGTTGTAGAGCGCAGAGATTTGAGCCTGGGGTGGAGAGGACTGTTGCAGAGAGCAGAGGTTTGAGACTGAGGTGTGGAAGGCCTGTAACAGAGAGCAGAGTTTGGAGACTCAGATGCAGAAGGACTATTACAGAGAGCAGAGGTTGGATACAGGGTTGCAGAAGGATCTTACAGAGAGCAAAATTTGGAGACTGAGGTGCAGAAGAAGTGTTGCAGAGATCAGAGTTTGGAGACTGGGGTGCACTAGGATCATTGCAAAGAGGAAGGTTGGAAACTGGGGTGCAGAAGGATCGTTGCAGAGAGCAAATTTTGGTAACTAGGGTGCCGAGGCCTGCTACAGAGAGTAGAGTTTGGAGACTGGCCTGCAGAAGGCCTGTTACAGAGAGGAGAGGTTGGAGACTGAGGTGCAGAAGTCCTGTTACATAGAGTAGATGTTCGAGACTGGGGTGCAGAAGGATTGTGCAGAGAGCGGAGGTTTTAGACTGAGGTGCAGAAAGACTGTTTTAGAGATCAGAAGTTTAAGACTGGGGTGCAGTAGGATCATTACAGAGAGCAGAGTTTGGAGACTGTGTTTCAGAAACATTGTTGCAGAGAGCAGAGTTTGGAGACTGGCGTGCAGAAGGCCTGTTACAGAGAGGAGAGGTTGGAGACTGGGGTGCAGAAGGACTGTTATAGAGAGCAGTGTTTGGGGACTGGGTTGCTGAAGGATCTTACAGAGAGCAGAGGTTGGAGACTGAGGTGCAGGTGGACTGTTACAGAGAGCAGTGGTTTGAGACTGAGGTGCAGAAGTACTGTTACAGAGAGCAGAGGTTTGAGGCTGAGGTGTAGAAGGACTGTTACAAAGAGGAGAGTTTGGAGAATAAGGTGCAGAAGGACTGTTACAGGAAGCAGAGTTTGGAAATTGGGGTGCAGAAAGACCGTTACAGAGAGCAAAGTTTGGAGACTGCGATATAGGATTGATACCGAGAGCAGAGGATGAATACTGAGGTGCAGAAGGATAGATACAGAGAACAGAGATTGGAGACTGGGGTTCAGACAGACTGTTACAGAAAGCAGAGGTTGGAGACTGGGATGTAGAAGGACCGTTACAATGAGCTGAGGTTGGAGACTGAGGTGCAGAAGGATCGTTGCAGAGAGCAGATTTTGGAGACTTGGGTGCAGAAGGCCTGCTACAGAGAGAAGACTTTGGAGACTGGCATGCTTAAGCCCTGTTATTGAGAGGAGATGGTGGAGACTGAGGTGCAGGTGGACTGTTACATAGAGCAATGTTTTGAAACTGGGGTGCAGAAGGATCGTGTAGAGAGCAGAGATATCAGACTGATGTGCAGGAGGACTGTTACAGAAAGTAGAGGTTGGAAATTGGGGTGAAGGAAGACCATTACAGAGACCAGGGTTTGGAGACTGTGGTATAGAAAAACTGTTACAGAGAGCAGAGGTTGGAGACTGGGGTGCAGAAGGAATTTTACAGAGAGCACAGGTTGGAGACTGAGGTGCAGAAGGATAGATACAGAGAGCAGAGGTTAAAGACTGGGTGTCAGAAGGATCTTACAGATAGCAGAGTTGGGAGACTGAGGTGTAGAAGAACTGGTACAGAGAGCAGAGGTAAGAGACTGGGGTGCAGAAGGGTCGTTGAAGAGAGCAGATGTTGGTAACTAGGGTGAAGAAGGACTGTGGTGGAAAGCAGAGGTTGGAGACTGGGGTGCAGAAGGACTGTTGCAGAGAGCAGACATTGGAGACTGATGTGCGGAAGTCCTCTTACAGAGAGCAGAGGTTGAAGACTCGGAAGCAGAAAGACTGTTACAGAGAGCAGAGGTTGGATACTGGGGTGCTTAAGGATCTTACAGAGAGCAGAGTTGGGAGACTGAGGTGCCAAAGGAAAGTTGCAGAGATCAGATGTAGAAGACTGGGTTGCAGTAGGATCATTGTAGAGAGCAGATGTTAGAGACTGGGGATCAGAAGGATCGTTGCAGAGAGCAGGTTTTGGAGACTGGGGTGCATAAGGCCTGCTACAGAGAGAAGAGTTTAGAGACTGGCGTACAGAAGGCCTGTTACAGAGAGGAGAGGTTGGAGACTGGGGAGCAGAAGGACTGTTATAGAGAGCAGAGTTTGGAGACTGTGGTGCAGAAGGACTGTTACAGAGAAGAGAGGTTAAAGACTGGGGTCCAGAAGGATCGTAGCAGAGAGCAGAGTTTTGAGACTCGGGTGCAGAAGGACTGTGGCAGAGAGCAGAGGTTGGAGACTGGAGTGCAGAAGGAGTATTGCAGAGAGAGGAGGTTGGAGACTGAGGTGCAGAAAGACTGTTACAGAGAGCAGAGTTTGGAGATTGGGGTGCTGAAGAACTGGTAAAGAGAGCAGAGGTTGGAGACTGTGGTGAAGCTTGACTGTTGCAGAGAGCAGACTTTGGAGACTGGGGTTCAGATGGATCTTACAGAGAGCAGAATTTGAAGACTGAGGTGCAGAAAGACTGTTGCAGAGATCAGAGGTTGGAGACTGGGGTGCAGATAAATCGTTGGAGAGAGCAGATTTTTAAGACTGGGTTGCGGAAGGCTTGCTACAGAGATCAGAGTTTTGGGATTGAGGTGCAGAAAGACTGTTACACAAAGCAGAGGTTGAAAATTGGGGTGCAGAAAGACCGTTACGGAGACCAGAGTTTGGAGACTGCTTTACAGAAAAACTGTTACAGAGAGCAGAGGTTTGAGCATGGGGTGCAGAAGGACTGTTACAGAGAGCAGAGGTTGGATACTGGGGTGCTTAATGATCTTACAGAGAGAAGTTGTTGGAGACTTGGGTGCAGAAGGACTGCTGCAGAGAGCGGACGTTGGAGACTGGGTTGCAGAATGATCTTACACAGAGCAGAGGTTGGAAACTGAGGTGCAGAAGGACTGTTACAGGAGAAGATTTTGGAGACTGGGGTGGAAAAGGACTTTTGCAGAAAGCAGAGGTTGGAGACTGTGGTGTAGAAGCACTGTTAGAGGGAGCAGAGTTTGGAGACTTGGGTGCAGAAAAAATGTTGCAGAGATCACTGGTTGGAGACTGGGGTGCAGAAGGACTGATAGAGAAAGAAGAGTTTGGAGACTGTGGTGAAGAAAAAAAATTACAGAGAGCAGACTTTAAAGACCACAGTACAGGAGGCCTGTTACAGAGAGCAGAGGTTGGAGACTGAGGTTGAGAAGGAGCATTTCAGAGTGCCGATATTGGAGACTGGGGTGCAGAAGAATTTTTGCAGAGAGAAGTGGTTGGAGACTGGGGTGCAGAAGAACTGTCGCAGAGAGCAGAGGTTGGAGACTGGTGTGCAGAAGGATCGTTGCAGAGAGCAGAGTTTGGAGACTGGGTTGCAGAAGCACTGATACAGAGAGCAGAGGTTGGAGACTGTGGTGCAGAAGGACCTTTAGAGAGAGCAGAGTTTGGAGACTGCAGTACAGAAGGACTGTTACAGTGAGCATACTTTGGAGACTAGGGTACAGAAGGACTGTTCCAGAGAGCAGATTGTGAAAACTGTAATTCAGAAGGACTGTTGCAGAGAACAGAGGTTAGAGAATCGGGTGTAGAAGGACTGTTGCAGAGAGCACATTTTGGAGACTGAGGTGCAGAAGGACTGTTACAGAGAGCAGAGTTTGGAGACTAGAGTGCAGAAGGATCTTACAGAGAGCAAAGGTTGGTGACAGGGGTGCAGAAGTACTGTTGCAGAGAGCAGAGGTTGGAGACTGAGGTGCAGAAGGACTGTTATAGAGAAGAGTTTGGAGATGGGGAGAAGAAAAACTGCTACTGAGAACACTTTTTGGACACTCAGGTGCAGCAGTGTCGCTGCAGAAAGCAGAGGTTGGAGACTGGGGTAGAGAAGGAATGTTACTGGGAGCAGAGTTTTGAAACTGTGGTGCAGAAGGATATTACATAGAGCAGAGGTTGGAGACAGGGGTGCAGAAGGATCATTGCAGAGAGCAGGGGTTGGTGACTGGGATTCAGAAGGTCTGTTGCAGAGAGCAGACGTTGCAGACTGGGGTGAAGAAGGATCTTTCAGAAAGCAGAGGTTAGAGACTGGGGAGCAGAAGGCATGTTACAGAGAGTAGATTTTGGAGACTGAGGTTCAGATGAATTGTTGCTTAGAGCAGAGATTGGAGACTGAGGTGCAAAAGGACTGTTGCAGAGAGCAGAGTTTGGAGACTGAGGTGCAAAAGGACTGTTACAGAGAGAAGAGCTTGGAGATTGGCGTGCAAAAGGCCTGTTACAGAGAGCAGAGTTAAGAGACTAGGGTGCAGAAGAACTGTTACAGAGAGAAGAGTTTTTAGACAAGGTTGCACAAGGATCTTACAGAGAGCAGAGGTTGTAGACCAAGGTGCAGCAGGACTGTTACAGAGAGCAGAGGTTGGAGACTAGGGTGCAGAAGGATCGTTGCAGAGAACAGAGTTTTCAGACTGAGGTGCAGAAAGACTTTTTCAGAGAGCACATTTTGGAGACTGGGGTGCAGAACGACCATTGCAGAGAGCAGAGGTTGGAGACTGGAGTAGAGAAGGACTGTTGCAAGAGCAGAGGTTGGAAACTGAGGTGCAGAAAGACTGTTACAGAGAGCAGAGTTTGGAGACTGGGGTGCTGAAGAACTGGTAAAGAGAGCAGAGGTTGGAGACTGGGGTGCAGAAGGATCGTTATAAAGAACAGAGTTAGGAGACTGGGGTGCAGAAGCCCTGTTATGGAGAGCAAAGTTTGGAGAAGGGGTGCAGAAGTACTTTTACAAAGAGTAGAGACCGAAATGCAGAAGGATCGTTGCAGAGAGCAGAGGTTGGAGACTGAGATGCAGAAGTACTGTTAACGATAGCAGAGGTTGGAGATTGGGGAGCAAATGGATTGATACAGAAAGCAGAGTTTGGAGACTGGGTTGCAGAAGGATCTTACAAAGAGCAGAGCTTTGAGACTGTGGTACAGCAGGACTGTTACAGAGAACAGAGGTTGGAGACTGGGGTGCAGAAGGATCGTTGCAGAGAACAGAGTTATCAGACTGAGGTGCAGAAGGACTGTTCCCGAGAGCAGATATTGGAGACTGGGGTGCTGAAGGACTGTTTGAGAGAGCAGTGGTTGGAGACTGGGGTGCAGAAGATCGTTGTAGCGAGCAAAGGTTTGAGACCAGCGTCCAGAAGGACTGTTACAAAGAACAAAGGTTGGAGAAGGGGTGCAGAAGGACTGCTACAGAGGGAAGAGTTTACAGACTGGGTTGCAGAAGGATCTTAGAGAGAGCAGATGTTGGAGACTGAGCTGCAGAAGGACTGTTACAGAGAGTAGAGGTTAGAGACTGAGGTGCAGAAGCACCGATGTAGAGAGCAGAGTTTTGAGACTGAGGTGCAGAAGGATCCTTACAGAGAGCAGAGGTTGGAGCCTCGGGTGCAGAAGGACTGTTACAGATAGCAGAGTTTGGAGACTTTGGTCTAGAAGGATTTTTGCAGATACAGAGGTTTGAGACTTGGTGCAGAAGGACTGATACAGAAAGCAGAGGTT
Organism: Ictidomys tridecemlineatus; assembly: GCF_052094955.1. Lineage (NCBI taxonomy): Eukaryota > Metazoa > Chordata > Mammalia > Rodentia > Sciuridae > Ictidomys > Ictidomys tridecemlineatus. The sequence continues at coordinate 56,521 of NW_027522907.1, read as the reverse complement.
GAAGACTGGGGAGGAGAAGGACCCTTACAGAGTGCAGATTTTGGAGACCGCACTACAGGAGGACTGTTACAGAGAGCAGAGGTTGGAGACTGGTGTGGAGAAAGACTTTTTCAGATTGCAGACCTTGGATACTGGGGTGCAGACGAACTGTTGCAGAGAGCAGAGGTTGGAGACTGGAGTGCAGAAGAACTGTTGCAGAGAGCAGAGGATGGAGACTGAGGTGCAGAAGGAATGTTGCAGTGAGCAGAGGTTGGAAACTGTGGTGCAGAAGAAATGATACAGGAAGGAGAGGTTGAAGACTGGGGTGCAGAACAATTGTTACAGAGAGCAGAGGTTTGGGATTGAGGTACAGAAGGACTGGTACACAGAGCAGTAGTTGGAGACTGGGGAGCAGATGGACTGTTACAGGGAGCAGATGTTGAAGACTGGGAAGCAGAAGGACTCTTACAGAGAGAAGAGGTTGGAGTCTGGGGAGGATAAGAAATGTTACAGAGAGCAGATTTGAAAACTGGGGTGCAGAATAATCTTACGGGGATCAGAGGTTGGAGTCTGGGGTTCAGAATCACTGCTACAGAGAGTAGATTTTGCAGACTGAGGTGTAGTAGGACTGTTACAAAAAGCAGAGTTGGGAGACTGGGGTCCACAAGGATTGTTGCAGAGAGCATAGTTTTCAGGCTGAGCTTCAGGTAGACTGTTGCAGAGTTCAGATGTTGAAGACTGGGGTGTAGAAGGACTTTTGCAGAGAGCACATGTTGGAGACAGGGGTGCAAAAGGATCATTTCAGAGAGCAGAGGTTGGAGACTGGGGTGCAGTAGAACTCCTATAGAGAGCAGAGTTTTCAGACAAGGTTGCACAAGGATCTTACAGAGAGCAGAGTTGTAGACCGATGTGCAGCATGACTGTTACCGAGAGCAGAGATTGGAGACTGGGGTGCAGAAGGATCGTTGTAGAGAACAGAGTTTTCAGACTGAGGTGCAGAAGGACTTTTGCGGAGAGCACATGTTGGAGACTGGGGTGCAGAAGGACTGTTGCAAAGAGCAGAGTTTGGGGACTGTGGTGCAGAAGGATCGTTGTAGAGAGCAATATTTTGAGACTGGAGTGCAGAAGGATTGTTATAGAGAACAGAAGTTGGAGACTGGGGTGCAAAAAGCCTATTACAGAGAGCAGAGTTTGGAGAAGGGGTTCAGAAGTACATTTAAAGAGAGTAGTTTTTAAAGACTGAGGTGCAGAAGGACCGTTGCAGAGAGCAGAGTTTGAAGACTGAGGTGCAGAATGATTGTTACAGAAAGCAGAGGTTGGAGACTGGGTTGCAGACGGACTGTTGCAGAGAGCAGAGGCTGGACACTGGGTTGTAGAAGGACTGTTGCGGAGAGCACAGGTTGGTGATTGGGGTGCAGAAGGACTGTTTCAGGAAGCAGAGTGTGGAGACTGGGTTACAGTAGGAATGTTACAGAGGCAGAGGTTGGAGATTTGGTGCAGAAGGACTGTTGCAGAGAGCAGATGTTGGAGACTGGGGTGCAGAAGGACTGTTGCAGAGAGGAGAGTTTGTAGACTGAGTTGCAGAAAGACTATTGCAGAGAGCAGAGTTTGGAAATTGTGGTGCAGTTGGACTGATACAGTTAGCAGAGTTTGGAGACTAGGGTGCAGAAAGACTGTTGCTTACAGCAGATATTGTAGACTGAGGTGCAGAAGAACTGTTACAGAGAGCAGAGGTTGGAGAATGGGGTGCAAAAGGACTGTTACAGAGAGCAGAGATGGGAGACTGGGGTGCAGAAAGATTGTTACATAAAGCAGGGTTTGGAGACAGGGTTGCAGTAGGATCGTTGCAGAGAACATAGTTTTCAGACTCAAGTGCAGAAGGACTGTTGCAGAGAGCAGAGGTTGGAGAAGGTGTGCAGAAAGTCTGTTATAGCAACTAGAATCAACAAATGGGACTTACTCAAACTAAAAAGTTTTTTCTCAGCAAAAGAAACAATAAGAGAGATAAACAGGGAGCCTACATCCTGGGAACAAATCTTTAATCCACACACTTCAGATAGAGCCCTAATAACCAGAATATACAAAGAACTCAAAAAATTAGACAATAAGATAACAAATAACCCAATCAATAAATGGGCCAAGGACCTGAACAGACAGTTCTCAGAGGAGGACATACAATCAATCAATAAGTACATGAAAAAATGCTCACCATCGCTAGCAGTTAGAGAAATGCAAATCAAAACTACCCTAAGATACCACCTCACTCCAGTAAGATTGGCAGCCATTAGGAAGTCAAACAACAATAAGTGCTGGAGAGGATGCGGGGAAAAGGGCACTCTTGTTCATCGCTGGTGGGACTGCAAATTGGTGCAGCCAATTTGAAAAGCAGTATGGAGATTTCTTGGAAAGCTGGGAATGGAACCACCATTTGACCCAGCTATTCCCCTTCTCGGTCTATTCCCTAAAGACCTAATAAGAGCATGTTACAGAGACACTGCTACAACGATGTTCATAGCAGCACAATTCACTATAGCAAGATTATGGAATCAGCCTAGATGCCCTTCAATAGATGAATGGATAAAAAAATGTGGCATTTATACACAATGGAGTATTACTCTGCATTAAGGAACGACAAAATCATAGAATTTGGAGGGAAATGGATGGCATTAGAGCAGATTATGCTAAGTGAAGCTAGTCAATCGTTAAAAAACAAATACCAAATGACCCCTTTGATATAAGGGGAGTAAACAAGGACAGGGTAAGGACGAAGAGCTTGAGAAGAAGATTTACATTAAACAGGGATGAGAAAAGGGGAGGGGAGGGGAGAGGAGGGGAGGGGGGATAGTAGAGAATAGGACAGACAGCAGAATACATCAGACACTAGAAAGGCATTATGTCAATCAATGGAAGGGTAACTGATGTGAAACAGCAATCTGTATACGGGGTAAAGTTGGGAGTTCATAACCCACTTGAATCAAACTGTGAAAGATGATGTATTAAGAACTGTGTAATGTTTTGAACGACAAACAATAAAAAAATAAATAAATAAATAAAAAAGAAAGTCTGTTACAGAAGGCAGAGTTTACAGACTGGGTTGCAGAAGGATCTTACAGAGAGAAGATTTTGGAGACTGCAGTACAGAAAGACTTTTACAAAGAGCAGAGGTTTGAGACTGGGGTGGAGAAGAACTGTTTTAGAGAGTAGATGTTAGAGTCTTTGGTTCAAAAGGACTGTTGGAGATAGCAGAGGATAAAGACTGGAGTTTAGAAGTACTGTTGCAGAGAGAAGAGTTTGCAGACTGAGTTTCGGAAGGACTGTTAAAGCAGGCAGAGTTTGGAGAATGTGGTGAAAAACGACGGATACAGAAAGCAGAGGGTGGATACTGGGGTGCATAAGTACCCTTACAAAGAACAAAGATTGGAGACTGCGGTACAGAAGGACTGTTGCAGAGAACAGATGTTGGAAACTGGTGTACAGAAGGATCATTGCAGACAGCAGAGGTTTGAGACTGGGGTGCAGAAGGACTGTTACAGAGAGTAGAGTTTCGAGACTGAGGTGCAGAAGGATCGTTGCAGAGAGCAGAGGTTGGAGACTGGGGTGCAGTAGAACTCCTACAGAGAGCAGAGTTTTTTATACAAGTTTGCACAAGAATCTTACAGAGAGCAGAGTTGTAGACCGATGTGCATCAGGACTGTTACAAAGAGCAGAGGTTGGAGACTGGGGTGCAGAAAGATCGTTGTAGAGAACAGAGTTTTCACACTGAGGTTCAGAAGGACTTTTGCAGAGAGCACATGTTGTAGACTGGGGTGCAGAAGGACTGTTGCAAAGAGCAGAGATTTGGGACAGGGGTGCATAAGGATCGTTTTAGAGAGCAAAATTTTGAGACTGGAGTGCAGAAGGATTGTTATAGAGAACAGAGGTTGGAGACTGGGGTGCAGAAAGCCTATGATGGAGAGCAGAGTTTGGAGAAGGGGTTCAGAAGTACATTTACAGAGAGTAGTTTTTGGAGACTGAGGTGCAGAAGGACTGTAACAGAGAGCAAAGGTTGGAGACTGAGGTGCAGAAGGACCGTTACAGATTGCAGAACTTTGAGACTGAGTTAGAGAAGAACTTTTACAGAAAGGAGAGGTTGGAAACTGGGGTGCAAAAGGATTTTTACAGAAAGAAGAATATGGAGACTGGGGTGCAGAAGGAGTTTTACAGAGTGCAGAGTTTTGAGATTGGGGTTCAGAAGAACTGTTACAGAGAGAAGAGCTTGGAGAATGGGGTGCAGAAGGAGTGTTGCAGAGAGCAGAGTTTGGAGACTGTGTTGAAGAAGGATCGATGCAGAGAGCAGAGGTTGAAGACTGAGGTGCAGACGGATCGCTACAGAGAGCAGAGGCTGGAGATTGGGGTGCAGCAGGACAGTTGCAGAGAGCACTGTTTTGAGACTTGGGGGAAGAAGAACTGTAGCAGAGAGCAGAGGTTGGAGACTGGGGTGCAGAAGGATCATTGCAGAGAGCAGAGTTTGGAGACTAGGGTTGAGATGGACTGGTGCAGAGAGAAGAAGTTGGAGACTGGGGTGCAGAAGGACTGTAGCAGAGAGCAGAGGTTGGAGACTGAGTTGAAGAAGGACTGTTACAAAGAGCAGAGGTTGGAGACTTGGGTGTAGAATAACTGATATGGAAAGTAGAGTTTGGAGTCTCGGGTGCAGAAGGACCATTAGAGACAGCAGAGGTTGGAGACTGCAGGACAGAAGGACTGTTACAGAGAGCAGAGTTTGGAGCCTGTGGTGTACAAAGACTTTTGCTTAAAACAAAGTTTAGAGACTGGGATGCAGAAGAACTGTTGCAGAGAGCAGAAGTTGGAGACTGAGGTGCAGAAAGACTGTTATAGATAGCAGCTGTGAAAGTCTGTGGTGTACAAGGACTGTTGCAGAGAGTAGAAGTTTGAGAATGGCATCCAGAAGGACTGTTGCCGAGAGCAGAGGTTGAAAACTGGGTTGGAGAAGAACTGCTGCAGAGAGTAGAGGTTAGTGACTGAGGTGCAGAAGGACTGTTACAGAGAGCAGACATTGGAGACTGCGGTGCAGAAGGACTGATACAGAAAGCAGACATTGGTTACTTGGGTACAGAAGGACTGTTGCAGAGAGCGGAGGTTGGATACAGGTGGAGAAGGACTGTTGCAGAGAGCAGATGTTGGAGACTGGGGTGCAGAAGGACTGTTGCAGAGAGCAGAGATTGCAGACTGAGGTACAGAAGGACTGTTACAGAGAGCAGAGTTTGGAGAATGTGCGGCAGAAGGACTGATATAGAAAGCAGAGGTTGGATACTGGGCTTCAGAAGGACCCTTACAGAGAACAGAGGTTGGAGACTGTGTTACAGAAAGACTGTTACAGAGAGCAGAGGTTGGAGACTGGGGTGCAGAATAAGTGTTGTAGAGAACAGAGGTTGGAGACTGGGGTGAAGAAGAACCATTGCAGAAAGCAGAGGTTGGAGATTGGGGCGCAGAAGTACTGTTGCAGAGAGCAGAGTTTGGAGTCTGAGGTGCAGAAGGACTGTTACAGAGAGCAGATGTTCGAGACCGGGGGGCATAAGGACTGATACAGAAAGGAGAGTATGGATTCTGGGGTGCAGAAAAACCATAACAGAGAGCAGAGTTCGGAGACTGCAGTACAGAAGTACTGTTACAGAGAGCAGAGTTTGAGACTGCAGTGGAAAAGGACTGTTACACAGTGCATATTTTAAAGACTGGGGTGAGGAAGGACTGTTGCAGAGAGAAGTGGTTGAAGACTGGGTTGCAGAAGGACTGCTGCAGAGAGCAGAGGTTGCAGAGTTAGGTGGAAAAGGACTGTTACAGAGAGCAGAGTTTGGAGACAGTGGTGAAGAAAGACTGATACAGAAAGCAGAGTTTGGAGACTGGGGTGCAGAAAGACTCTTACAAAGAACAGAGGTTGAAGACTGCGGTACAGAAGAACTGTTGTAGAGAACAGGTTGGAGACTGGGGTGCAGAAGGAATGTTACAGAGAACAGCGTTTAGAAACTGGGGTGCAGAAGGATATTACAGAAAGGAAAGTTTGGAGACTGGAGTGCAGAAAGAATTTTGCAGAGAGCAGATGTTGGAGACTGGGGTGTAGAAGGATAGTTGCAGAGAGTAGATTATGGAGACTGCGGTATAGAAGTGCTGTCCTAGAGAGCAGAGGTTGGAGACTGGGCTGAGGAGGACTCTTGCAGATAGCAGTTGTTGAAGATTGATGTGAAAAAAAACTGTTACAGAGAGCAGTGTATTGAGCCTGGGGTGCAGGACTGATACTGAGAGCAGAGGTTGGAGACTGGGGTGCAGAAGGACTGTTAAAGAGAGTAGAGTTTATAGACTTGGGTGCAGAAGGCCTGTTACAGAGAGGAGAGGTTGTAGACTGGGTGTAGAAGGCCTCTTACAGAGAGCAGAGGTTGGAGACTGGGGTGCAGAAATAATGTTGCAGAGTGCAGTGTTTGGAGACTGGGGTGCAGAAGGACTGTTGCAGACAGCAGAGGATGGAGACTGGGGTGCAGCAAATGTTACAGAGAGCAGAGGTTGAAGCCTGGCGTGCACAACGATGGATACAGAAAGCAGAGTTTGAAGACTGGGTTGCAGAAAGACTGATACATAAAGCAGAGGTTGGAGATGGTGTGCAGAAGGTCCCTTACAGAGAATAGAGGTCTGAGACTGCGGTACAGAAGGACTGTTACAGAGAGCAGAGGTTGGAGACTGGGGTGCTGAAGGACCATTGCAGAAAGCACATGTTGGAGACTGTGTTTCAGAAGGATCTTACAGAGAGCAGAGTTTGGACACTGAGGTTCAGAAAGACTGTTGCAGAGAGCAGAGGTTCGAGATTTTGGCGCAGAAGGACTGTTGCAGAGAGCAGAGTTTAGAGTCTGAGGTGCAGAAGGACTGTTACAGAGAGCAGAGTTTGGTGACTTCGGTGGAAAAGTACTGTTGCAGAGAGCAGGTTTTAGAGACTGGGGTGAGGAAGGAATTTTGCAGAGAGCAGAGGTTGAAGACTGGGGTGCAGAAGGACTGTTTCAGAGAGCAGATGTTGCAGAGTGAGGTGCAGAAGGACTGTTACAGAGAGCAGAGTTTGGAGACTGTGGTGGAGAAGGACTGATACAGAAAGCAGAGGTTGGAGACTGGGGTGCAGAAGGACCCTTACAGAGAACAGAGTCTGAAAACTGCGGTACACAAGAACTGTTGTAGAGAACAAGGTTGGAGACTGGGTTGCAGAGGGACCATTGAAGAGAGCAAACTTTAGAGAATGGGGTGAAGAAGGAATGTTACAGAGAGCAGAGTTTAAAACTGGGGTGCACAAGGATCTTACAGAGAGGAAAGTTTGGAGACTGGGGTGCAGAAGGATTGTTGCAGAGAGCAGACGTTGGAGACTGGGGTGAAGAAGGATCGTTGCAGAGAGTAGATTATGGAGACTGGGGTATAGAAGGACTGTTCTAGAGAGCAGAGGTTGGAGACTGGGGTGCAGAAAGACTGTTTCAGAGAGCAGTTCTTGAAGACTGACGTGCAGAAAAACTGTTACAGAGAGCATGTTTGGAGACTAAGTTGCAGGACTGATACTGAGAGCAGAGTTTGAAGACTGGGGTGCAGAAGGATCATACAGAGAGCAGAGTTTGGAGACTGAGGTGCAGAAGGACTGTTCCAGAGAGCAGAGGTTGGAGATTGGCGTGCAGAAGGACTGTTAAAGAGAGCAGAGTTCAGAGACTTGGGTGCAGAAGGCCTGTTACAGAGAGCAGAGCATGGGGACTGAGGTGCAGAAGGGCTGTTACAGAGATAGATATTGAATACTGAGGTGAAAAAAGACCATTGCAGAGAGCAGATGTTGGAGACTGAGATGCAGAACGACTGTTGCGGAGTGCAGAGTTTTAAGAATTGGGTGTAAAAGGTCTTTTGCAGAGAGCAGAGTTCGGGGATTGGGGTGCCAAAGGACCTTTGCAGAGAGCAGAATTTGGAGACTGAGGTGCAGATGGACTGTTACAGGAAGCAGAGTTTGGAGACTTGAGTGCAGAAGGAGTGACAGAGAAAGCAGTGGTTGGAGACTGGGGTTCAGAAGGACAGTTACAGAGAGAAGAGTTTGGAAACTGCAGTACAGAGGAACTGTTACAGAGAGCAGAGTTTGGAGACTGGGGTGGAGAAGGACTGTTGCAGAGATCTGATGTTGGAGACTGGAGTGCAGAAGGACTGTTGTAGAGAAACGGTTGGAGACTGGGGTGCAGAAGGAGTGTTGCAGAGAGTAGAGGTTGGAGATTGCGGTGCAGAAGACTGAGGTGAAGAAGGACTGTTGGAGACAACAGAGTTTGGAGACAGGGGTGCATACGGACAGTTGCAGAGAGCAGAGGTTGGAGACTCAGGTGCAGAAGGATTGTTACATAGAGCAGAGGTTGGACACTGGGGTGAAGAAGGACTGTTGCAGAATACAGAGGTTGGAGACTGGCGTGCGAAAAAACTGTTGCAGAGAACGGATTTTGGAGACTGGGGTGCAGAAGGACCGTTGCTGAGAGCGGCGGTTTTAGACTGATGTGAAGAAGGATTGTTACATATAGCAGAGGTTGGATACTGAGGTGCTGAAAAACTGTTACAGAGAGAAGAGGTTGGAGACTGTGGTGCAGATGGATCTTACAGAGAGCAGAGATAGGAGACTGGGGTGCAGAAAGACTGTTAGAGAAAGCAGAGTTTGGAGACTTGGGTTCAAAATGACTGTTGCAGAGAGCAGAGGTTGATGCTGAGGTTCAGAAAGACTGTTACAGAGAGCAGAGTTAGGAGACTGGGGTGCAGGAAGACTGATATAGAAAGCAGAGTTTGGAGACTGCGGTGCAAAAGGACCGTTACAGAGAGCAGAGGTTGGAGACTGTGGTACAGAAGGACTTTTATAGAGAGCAGAGTTTGCACACTGGGGTGCAGAAGGACTATTGCAGACAACAGAGGTTGGAGCCTGAGGTGTAGAAAGACCGTTGCAGAGAGCAGAGTTTGGAGACTGATGAGCAGAAGCATTGTTACAGTGAGAAGGGTTTGGAGACTGGGGTACAGAAGGACTGTTTCAAAGAGCAGAGGTTGGAAACTGGGTGCAGAAGGATCTTACAGAGAGCAGAGGTTGGAGACTGGGGTGCAGAAGAACTATTGCAGAGTGCAGACGTTGGAGACTGGGGTGTAGAAGGATCCTTGCAGAGAGAATAGGTTGGATACTGTGGTGCTGAAGGCCTGTTCCATAGAGCTGAGTTTGTAGACTGGGGTGCATGAGGCCTGTTACAGAGAGCACAGTTTGGAGACTGTGGAGAAAGTGGACTGTTACAGAGAGAAGAGTTTGGAGACTGGGGTGCAGAAGGATCTTATATAGAGCTGAGTTTGGAGACTGAGGTGAAGTAGGAGTGTTACAGAGAGCAGAGGCTGGAGACTAGGGTGCAGAAGGATACTTGCAGAGAGCAGAGTTTTCAGACTGAGGTGCAGAAGGACTGTTGAGAGTGCAGACGTTAAAGACTGGTTTGCAGAAGGAGGGTTGCAGTGAGGAGATGTTGGAGGCTGGAGTGCAGAAGGACTCTTACAGAGAGCAGAGGTTGGAGACAGGGGTGAAGAAGTATCTAACAGAGAGCAGAGTTTGGAGACTGAGGTGCAGAAGGACAGTTACAGAGAGTAGAGTTTAGAGACAGTGGTGTGGAAGGACTGTTGCAGAGAGCAGATGTTGGAGACTGGGGTGAAAAAGGACTGTTGCAGAGTGCAGAGGTTGGGGACTGGAATGAAGAAGGACTGTTGCAGAAAGCAGAGACTGGGTTGAGGAAAGACTGATACAGAAAGAAGACTTTGGAAATTGGGGTGCATAAGGACCGTTACAGAGAGCAGAGTTTGGAGACTCAGGTGCAGACGGACAGTTATAGGAAGCAGAGTTTGGAAATTGGCATGCAGAAGGACCGTTACAGAGAGCAGAGTTTGGAGACTGAGGTATAAGACTGTTACCGAGAGAAGAGGTTGGAGACTGGGTGCAGAAAGACTCTTACATAGAGCACAGGTTGGAGACGGAGGTGCAGAAAAATAGATACAGAGAAAAGAGGTTGGAGACTGGGGTTCCGAAAGACTGATACAGAAAGCAGAGTTTGGAGACTGGGGTGCAGAAAAACTGTACCAGAGAGCAGACGTTGGAGACTGGGGTGCAGAAGAACAGTGGCAGAGAGAAGATTTTAGAGACTGGAGTGCAGAAGGACTGTTACACAGAGAAGATCTTGGAGACTGAGCTGCAGAAGAACTGTTACAGAGAGCAGTGTTTAAAGACTGGGGTGCAGAAGAACTGTTACAGAGAGCAGAGTTTGGAGACTAGGGTTCAGATGGATCTTACAGAGAGCACAGTTTTGAGACGGGGGTACAAAAGGACTGTTGCAGAGAGCAGATTCTGGAGACTGGGGTGGAGAAGAATCGTTGCAGAGAGAAGAGGTTGGAAACTGGGGTGCAGAAGGCCTGTTACAGAGAGCAGAGTTTGGAGACTGGGTGGCAGAAGTCATGTTACAGAGAGCAGAGATTGGAGACTGTTGTGCAGAAGGACTATTACAGAGTGCAGAGTTTAAAGACTGGGTTGTAGAAGGATCTTACAAAGAGCAGAGTTGGGATAATAAGGTGCCGAAGGACTGTTACAGAGAGCAGAAGTAGGAGACTGTAGTGCAGAATGGTCGTTGCAGTGAGCAGACTTTTCGGAGTGAGGTGCAAAAGGACTTATACAGAGAGCAGAGGTTGGAGACTGCGGTGCAGAAAGACGGTTAAAAAGAGCAGACTTTGAAGACTGGGGTGCAGAAGGACTGTTGCAGAGAGCAGAGTTTTGAGACTGATGTGGAGAAGAATCGTTGCAGGGAGAAGAATTTGGAGACTTGGGTGCCGAAGGTCTGTTACAGAGTGCAGTGGTTGAAGACTGCGTTTATGAAGGATCTTACAGAGAGCAGAGATTGTAGACTGAGGTGCAGGGGAACTGTTACCGAGAGCAGTGTTTGGAGACTGGGTTGCAGAAGGATTGTGCAGAGAGCCGAATTTTCAGACTGAGGTGCAGAGGGACTGTTACAGAGAGCATAGGTTGGAGACTGAGGTGTAGAAGGACTTTTACAGAGAGCGGAGTTTGGAGACTCAGGTGCAGAAGGACTGTTACAGGAAGCAGATATTGGAAATTCATGTGCAGAAGGACCGTTAAAGAGAGCAGAGTTTGGAGACTGCGGTATAGGACTGTTACCGAGAGCAGAGGTTGGAGACTGGGGTGCAGAAGGACTCTTACATAGAGCACAGGTTCAGACTGAGGTGCAGAAGGATAGATACAGAGAACAGAGGTTGGAGACTGGGGTCCAGAAGAATCGTTGCAAAGAGCTGAGTTTTGAGACTGGGGTGCAAAAAGACTGTTCCAGAGAGCATACGTTGGAGACTGGGGTGCAGAAGGACTGTGGCAGAGAGCAGATTTAAGAGACTGGGGTGCAAAAGGACTGTTACAAAGAGCAGAGGTTGGAGACTGAGCTGCAGAAGGACTGTTACAGAGAGCAGTGTTTAGAGACTGGGGTGCAGAAGGACTGTTACTAAGAGCAGAGTTTTGAGACTGGTGTTCAGATGGACCATACAGAGAGCAGAGTTTTGAGACTGGGGTGCAAAAGGACTGTTGCAGAGAGCAGATTCTGGAGACTGAGGTGGAGAAAAATCATTGCAGAGAGAAGAGGTTGGAGACTGGGGTGCAGAAGGCCTGTTACAGAAAGCAGAGTTTAGAGACTGGGTGGCAGAAGTCATGTTACAGAGAGCAGAGTTTGGAGACTGTTTTGCAGAAGGACTGTTACATAGTGCAGAGTTTAAAGACTGGGTTGCAGAAGGATCTTACAAAGAGCAGAGTTGGGAGAATGTGGTGCAGAAGGACTGTTACAGAGAGCAGAAGTAGGAGACTGTGGTGCAGAAGGGTCGTTGCAGTTACCAGACTTTTAAGAGTGAGGTGCAAAAGGACAGTTGCAGAGAGCAGATATTGGAGACTGGGTTGTAGAAGGACTGTTGCAGAGAGCAGAGGTTGGAGATTGTGGTGAAGATGGATCGTTGCAAGAGAGCAGAGGTTGGAGACCGGTGGGCAGAAGCACTGTTACAGAGAGCAGAGTTTCAAACTGGGTTGAAGAAAGATCTTACAAAGAGCAGAGGTTGCAGACAGGGGTGCAGAAGGATTGTTACAGAAAGCAGAGATTGAAGACTGTGGTCCAGAAGGACTCTTGCAGAGAGCAGACTTTGGAGACTGGGGTCCAGAAAGATCGTTGCAGAAAGCAGAGTTGGAGACTGGGGTGTAGAAGGACTGTTGCAGAGAGCAGATGTTGGAGACTGGGTGCAGACGGACTGTTGCAGAGAGCAGAGGTTGGAGACTGGGGTGCAGAAGGACTGATACAGAAAGAAGAGTTTGGAGTCTGCGGTGTAGAAAGACCGTTACAGAGAGCAGATGTTGGAGACTGCAGTGCAGAAGGACTGTTGCAGAGAGCAGAGATTGGAGAATGAGGTGCAGAATTTCTTTTACATAGAAAAGATGTTGGAGACTGAGGTGCAGAAGGATCGTTGCAAGGAGCAGAGCTTGGATACATGGGTGCAGAAGGATCTTACAGTGAGCAGAAGTTGAAGACTAAGATACGGAAGTACTGTTGCAGAGATCAGACGTTGGAGACTGGGGTGCAGTAGGATCATTTCAGAGAGCAGTGGTTGGAGACTGGGGTGCAGAAATATCGTTGCAGAAAGCAGAGTTTTGAGACTGGTGTGCAGAAGGCCTGTTACAAAGAGGAGAGAGTGGAGAGTGGGGTGCAGAAGGACTGTTATAGAGAGCAGTGTTAGGAGACTGGGTTGCTGAAGGATCTTACAAAGAGCAGAGTTTTTTTACTGAGGTGTAGGTGGACTGTTACAGAGAGCACTGGTTGGAGACTGGGTGTAGATGGATCATGCAGAAAGCAGAGACTTCAGACTGAGGTACAGAAGGACTGTTACAGAGAGTATAGGTTTGAGACTGAGGTGAAGAAGGACTGTTACAAAGAGCAGAGTTTGGAGACTTTTTTGCAGAAGGACTGTTACAGAGTGCTGAGTTTAAAGATTAGGTTGCAGAAGGATCTGAAAAGAGCAGAGTTGGGAGACAGAGGTTCAGAAGGATTGTTAAAGAGAGCGGAGGTAGGAGACTGGAGTGCAGAAATGTCGTTGCAGAGAGAAGAGTTTTCAGACTGCGGTGCAGAAGAACTGTTGCAGAGAGCAGATGTTGGAGACTGGGGTTCAGAAGTATTGTTACAGATAGGAGAGGTTGGACACTGGAGTGCATAAGGATCTTACAGAGAGCAGAGGTTGGAGAAAAAAATGCAGAAAGACTTTTGCCGAGAGCAGAGGTTTGAGACTGTTGTGGAGAAGAATCATTGCAGAGAGAAGAGGTTGGATACTGGGTTTCCGAAGGCCTTTTACAGAGAGCAGAGGTTTTAGACTGGGTTGCAGAATTTCTCTTACAGAGAGCAGAGGTTGGAAACTGTTGTGCAGAAAGACTGTTACAGAGAGCAGAGTTTGAAGACTAGGATGCAGAAGGGTCTTACAGAGAACAATGGTAGGAGACTGAGGTGCAGAAGGATAGATACAGAGAGCAGAGTTTTGAGACTGGTGTTCAGAAGGACTGTTATAGAGAACAGTGTTTGGAGACTGGGGTGCAGAATGATCGTGCAGAGAGCAGAGGTGTCAGACTTAGGTGCAGAAGGACTGTTACACAAAGCAGAGGTTGGAGACTGAGGTGTAGAAGGACTGTTTCAGCGAGCAGAGTTTTGAGACTGAGGTGCAGAAGGACTGTTACAGAAAGAAGTGGTTGGAAATTGGCGTGCAGAAGGACCATAACAGAGACCAGAGTTTGGAGACTGTGGTATAGAAAAACTGTAACAGAGAGCAGAGGTTGGAGACTGAGGTGCAGAATAATAGATACAGAGAGCAGAGGTTTGAGACTGGGTATTAGATGGATCCTGCAGAGAGCGGAGTTTGGAGAGTGAAGTGCAGAAGGACTGTTACAGAGAGTAGAGGTTGGAGACTGAGGTGAAGAAGGACTGTTGCAAAAAGCAGAGTTTGTAGACTTGGCATGCAGAAGTCTTGTTACATAGAGCAGAGTTTGGAGACTGAGGTGCAGAAGGACTGTTACAGAAAGAAGTGGTTGGAAATTGGCGTGCAGAAGGACCGTAACAGAGACCAGAGTTTGGAGACTGTGGTATACTAAAACTGTAACAGAGAGCAGTGGTTGGAGACTGAGGTGCAGAATAATAGATACAGAGAGCAGAGGTTTGAGACTGGGTTTTAGACGGATCCTACATAGAGCGGAGGTTGGAGAGTGAAGTGCAGAAGGACTGTTACAGAGAGTAGAGGTTGGAGACTGATGTGCAGAAGGACCGTTGCAGAGAGCAGATGTTGAAGACTGAGTTGCAGAAGGACTCAGAGAGAGCAGAAGTTGGAGACTGGGGTGCAGAAGGACTGTTTCAGAGAGCAGAGTTTCGAGACTGAGGTGCAAAATTTTGTTACATAGAGCAGAGGTTGGACACTGGGGTTCAGAAGGATCGTTGCAATAAGCAGAGCTTGGGAACAGGGGTGCAGAAGGATCTTACAGAGACCAGAAGTTGGAGACAGAGTTGCAAAAGGACTGTTGAAGAGATCAGAGGTTGGAGACTGGGGTGCAGTAGGATCATTGCAGAGAGCAGATTTTGGAGACTGGGGTGCAGAAGGATCGTTGCAGAGAGCAGAGGTTGAAGACTGGGGTGCAGAAGGCCTCCTAAAGAGAGGGAGTTTTGAGACTGGCGTCCAGAAAGCCTGTTACAGAGAGGAGATTTTGGAGACTGTGGTGCAGAAGACTGTTATAGAGAGCAGAGTTTTGAGACTGAGTTCCTGAAGGATCTTACAGAGAGCAGAGGTTGGAGACTGAGGTGCAGGTGGACTGTTACAGAGAGCAGTGCCTGAATACTGGGGTGCAGAAAGATCGGGCAGAGAGCAAAGGTGACAGACTGAGGTGCGGAAGGACTGTTACAAAGAGCAGAGGTTGGAGACTGCGGTGCAGAAGGATAGATACAGAGAGCAGAGTTTTGAGACTGGGTTTTAGAAGGATCCTACAGAGAACAGAGTTTGGAGAGTGAAGTGCCGAAGGACTGTTATAGAGAGTAGAGTTTGGAGACTGAGGTGCAGAAGGACCGTTGCAGAGAACAGAGTTTGGAGACTGAGGTGCAGAAGTATTGTTATAGAGAAAAGAGTTTGGAGACTGGGGTTCAGAGGGACTGTTGCAGGGAGCAGAGGTTGGAGACTGGGGTGCAGAAGAATTGTTGCAGAGAGCAGAGGATGGAGCCTGGGCTGCAGAAGGAATGTTGCAGAGAGCAGAGGTTGGAGACTGTTGTGCAGAAGGACTCTTAGAGAGAGCAGGAGTTGGAGACTGGGGTGCAGAAGGACTGTTGCAGAGAGAAGAGGTTAAAGACTGAGGTGCAAAATCCTGTTACATAGAGCAGATGTTTGACACTGTGGTGCAGAATGATCGTTGAAATAAGCAGAGCTTGGAGACAGGGGTGCAGAAATATCTTACGGAGTGCAGAAGTTGGAGACTGAGTTGCAGAAGGACTGTTGCAGAGATCAGAGGTTGGAGACTGGGGTGTACTAGGATCATTGCAGAGAGCAGAAGTTGGAGACTGGGGTTTAGAAGGATCGTTGCAAAGAGCTGAGTTTTGAGACTGGGGTGCAAAAAGACTGTTCCAGAGAGCATACGTTGGAGACTGGGGTGCAGAAGGACTGTGGCAGAGAGCAGATTTAAGAGACTGGGGTGCAAAAGGACTGTTACAAAGAGCAGAGGTTGGAGACTGAGCTGCAGAAGGACTGTTACAGAGAGCAGTGTTTAGAGACTGGGGTGCAGAAGGACTGTTACTAAGAGCAGAGTTTTGAGACTGGTGTTCAGATGGACCATACAGAGAGCAGAGTTTTGAGACTGGGGTGCAAAAGGACTGTTGCAGAGAGCAGATTCTGGAGACTGAGGTGGAGAAAAATCATTGCAGAGAGAAGAGGTTGGAGACTGGGGTGCAGAAGGCCTGTTACAGAAAGCAGAGTTTAGAGACTGGGTGGCAGAAGTCATGTTACAGAGAGCAGAGTTTGGAGACTGTTTTGCAGAAGGACTGTTACATAGTGCAGAGTTTAAAGACTGGGTTGCAGAAGGATCTTACAAAGAGCAGAGTTGGGAGAATGTGGTGCAGAAGGACTGTTACAGAGAGCAGAAGTAGGAGACTGTGGTGCAGAAGGGTCGTTGCAGTTACCAGACTTTTAAGAGTGAGGTGCAAAAGGACAGTTGCAGAGAGCAGATATTGGAGACTGGGTTGTAGAAGGACTGTTGCAGAGAGCAGAGGTTGGAGATTGTGGTGAAGATGGATCGTTGCAGAGAGCAGAGGTTGGAGACCGGTGGGCAGAAGCACTGTTACAGAGAGCAGAGTTTCAAACTGGGTTGAAGAAAGATCTTACAAAGAGCAGAGGTTGCAGACAGGGGTGCAGAAGGATTGTTACAGAAAGCAGAGATTGAAGACTGTGGTCCAGAAGGACTCTTGCAGAGAGCAGACTTTGGAGACTGGGGTCCAGAAAGATCGTTGCAGAAAGCAGAGTTGGAGACTGGGGTGTAGAAGGACTGTTGCAGAGAGCAGATGTTGGAGACTGGGGTGCAGACGGACTGTTGCAGAGAGCAGAGGTTGGAGACTGGGGTGCAGAAGGACTGATACAGAAAGAAGAGTTTGGAGTCTGCGGTGTAGAAAGACCGTTACAGAGAGCAGATGTTGGAGACTGCAGTGCAGAAGGACTGTTGCAGAGAGCAGAGATTGGAGAATGAGGTGCAGAATTTCTTTTACATAGAAAAGATGTTGGAGACTGAGGTGCAGAAGGATCGTTGCAAGGAGCAGAGCTTGGATACATGGGTGCAGAAGGATCTTACAGTGAGCAGAAGTTGAAGACTAAGATACGGAAGTACTGTTGCAGAGATCAGACGTTGGAGACTGGGGTGCAGTAGGATCATTTCAGAGAGCAGTGGTTGGAGACTGGGGTGCAGAAATATCGTTGCAGAAAGCAGAGTTTTGAGACTGGTGTGCAGAAGGCCTGTTACAAAGAGGAGAGAGTGGAGAGTGGGGTGCAGAAGGACTGTTATAGAGAGCAGTGTTAGGAGACTGGGTTGCTGAAGGATCTTACAAAGAGCAGAGTTTTTTTACTGAGGTGTAGGTGGACTGTTACAGAGAGCACTGGTTGGAGACTGGGTGTAGATGGATCATGCAGAAAGCAGAGACTTCAGACTGAGGTACAGAAGGACTGTTACAGAGAGTATAGGTTTGAGACTGAGGTGAAGAAGGACTGTTACAAAGAGCAGAGTTTGGAGACTTTTTTGCAGAAGGACTGTTACAGAGTGCTGAGTTTAAAGATTAGGTTGCAGAAGGATCTGAAAAGAGCAGAGTTGGGAGACAGAGGTTCAGAAGGATTGTTAAAGAGAGCGGAGGTAGGAGACTGGAGTGCAGAAATGTCGTTGCAGAGAGAAGAGTTTTCAGACTGCGGTGCAGAAGAACTGTTGCAGAGAGCAGATGTTGGAGACTGGGGTTCAGAAGTATTGTTACAGATAGGAGAGGTTGGACACTGGAGTGCATAAGGATCTTACAGAGAGCAGAGGTTGGAGAAAAAAATGCAGAAAGACTTTTGCCGAGAGCAGAGGTTTGAGACTGTTGTGGAGAAGAATCATTGCAGAGAGAAGAGGTTGGATACTGGGTTTCCGAAGGCCTTTTACAGAGAGCAGAGGTTTTAGACTGGGTTGCAGAATTTCTCTTACAGAGAGCAGAGGTTGGAAACTGTTGTGCAGAAAGACTGTTACAGAGAGCAGAGTTTGAAGACTAGGATGCAGAAGGGTCTTACAGAGAACAATGGTAGGAGACTGAGGTGCAGAAGGATAGATACAGAGAGCAGAGTTTTGAGACTGGTGTTCAGAAGGACTGTTATAGAGAACAGTGTTTGGAGACTGGGGTGCAGAATGATCGTGCAGAGAGCAGAGGTGTCAGACTTAGGTGCAGAAGGACTGTTACACAAAGCAGAGGTTGGAGACTGAGGTGTAGAAGGACTGTTTCAGCGAGCAGAGTTTTGAGACTGAGGTGCAGAAGGACTGTTACAGAAAGAAGTGGTTGGAAATTGGCGTGCAGAAGGACCATAACAGAGACCAGAGTTTGGAGACTGTGGTATAGAAAAACTGTAACAGAGAGCAGAGGTTGGAGACTGAGGTGCAGAATAATAGATACAGAGAGCAGAGGTTTGAGACTGGGTATTAGATGGATCCTGCAGAGAGCGGAGTTTGGAGAGTGAAGTGCAGAAGGACTGTTACAGAGAGTAGAGGTTGGAGACTGAGGTGAAGAAGGACTGTTGCAAAAAGCAGAGTTTGTAGACTTGGCATGCAGAAGTCTTGTTACATAGAGCAGAGTTTGGAGACTGAGGTGCAGAAGGACTGTTACAGAAAGAAGTGGTTGGAAATTGGCGTGCAGAAGGACCGTAACAGAGACCAGAGTTTGGAGACTGTGGTATACTAAAACTGTAACAGAGAGCAGTGGTTGGAGACTGAGGTGCAGAATAATAGATACAGAGAGCAGAGGTTTGAGACTGGGTTTTAGACGGATCCTACATAGAGCGGAGGTTGGAGAGTGAAGTGCAGAAGGACTGTTACAGAGAGTAGAGGTTGGAGACTGATGTGCAGAAGGACCGTTGCAGAGAGCAGATGTTGAAGACTGAGTTGCAGAAGGACTCAGAGAGAGCAGAAGTTGGAGACTGGGGTGCAGAAGGACTGTTTCAGAGAGCAGAGTTTCGAGACTGAGGTGCAAAATTTTGTTACATAGAGCAGAGGTTGGACACTGGGGTTCAGAAGGATCGTTGCAATAAGCAGAGCTTGGGAACAGGGGTGCAGAAGGATCTTACAGAGACCAGAAGTTGGAGACAGAGTTGCAAAAGGACTGTTGAAGAGATCAGAGGTTGGAGACTGGGGTGCAGTAGGATCATTGCAGAGAGCAGATTTTGGAGACTGGGGTGCAGAAGGATCGTTGCAGAGAGCAGAGGTTGAAGACTGGGGTGCAGAAGGCCTCCTAAAGAGAGGGAGTTTTGAGACTGGCGTCCAGAAAGCCTGTTACAGAGAGGAGATTTTGGAGACTGTGGTGCAGAAGACTGTTATAGAGAGCAGAGTTTTGAGACTGAGTTCCTGAAGGATCTTACAGAGAGCAGAGGTTGGAGACTGAGGTGCAGGTGGACTGTTACAGAGAGCAGTGCCTGAATACTGGGGTGCAGAAAGATCGGGCAGAGAGCAAAGGTGACAGACTGAGGTGCGGAAGGACTGTTACAAAGAGCAGAGGTTGGAGACTGCGGTGCAGAAGGATAGATACAGAGAGCAGAGTTTTGAGACTGGGTTTTAGAAGGATCCTACAGAGAACAGAGTTTGGAGAGTGAAGTGCCGAAGGACTGTTATAGAGAGTAGAGTTTGGAGACTGAGGTGCAGAAGGACCGTTGCAGAGAACAGAGTTTGGAGACTGAGGTGCAGAAGTATTGTTATAGAGAAAAGAGTTTGGAGACTGGGGTTCAGAGGGACTGTTGCAGGGAGCAGAGGTTGGAGACTGGGGTGCAGAAGAATTGTTGCAGAGAGCAGAGGATGGAGCCTGGGCTGCAGAAGGAATGTTGCAGAGAGCAGAGGTTGGAGACTGTTGTGCAGAAGGACTCTTAGAGAGAGCAGGAGTTGGAGACTGGGGTGCAGAAGGACTGTTGCAGAGAGAAGAGGTTAAAGACTGAGGTGCAAAATCCTGTTACATAGAGCAGATGTTTGACACTGTGGTGCAGAATGATCGTTGAAATAAGCAGAGCTTGGAGACAGGGGTGCAGAAATATCTTACGGAGTGCAGAAGTTGGAGACTGAGTTGCAGAAGGACTGTTGCAGAGATCAGAGGTTGGAGACTGGGGTGTACTAGGATCATTGCAGAGAGCAGAAGTTGGAGACTGGGGTTTAGAAGGATCGTTGCAGAGAGCAGAGTTTGGAGGCTGGGGTGCAGAAGGCCAGCTACATAGAGCAGAGTTTTGAGACTGGTGTGCAGAAGGCCTGTAACAGAGAGAAGAGGTTGGAGACTGGGGTGCAGAATGACTGTTATAGAGAGCAGAGTTTGTAGACTGAGTTTCTAAAGGATAATACAGAGAGCAGAGGTTGGAGATTGAGGTGAAGGTGGACTGTTACAGAGAGCAGTGTTTGGAGACTGGGGTGCAGAAGTATCGTGAAAAGAGCAGAGGTTTCAGACTGAGGTTCAGTAGGACTGTTACAGAGAGCAGAGTTTGCAGACTGAGGTGTAGTAACACTGTTATAGAGAGCAGAGTTTTGAGACTGAGTTGCAGAAGGACTGTTACAGAAAGCAGAGGTTGGAAATTGGGGTGCAGAAAGACCGTTACAGAGACCAGACTTTGGAGACTGCAGTATAGAAAAACTGTTACAGAGAGCAGAGGTTGGAGACGGGTGCAGAAGGAATGTTACAGAGAACACAGGTTGTAGACTGAAGTGCAGAAGGATAGATACAGAGAGCAGAGGTTTGAGACTGAGGTTCAAAAAAACTGATCCAGAAAGCAGAGGTTGGAGACTAGGGTGCAGAAATACTGTTATGGAGAGCAGAAGTTGGAGACTGGGGAGCACAAGGACTGTTGCAGAAGACAGAGGTTGGAGACTGGGGTGCCGCAGGACACTTGCAGAAGGCAGAGGTTAAAGACTAGGGTGAAGAAGGAATGTTACAGAGAGCAGAGTTTGGAAACTGGAGTGCAGAAGGATCTTACAGAGAGCAGAGTTTGGAGACTGTGGTGCAGAAAGTTTGTTACAGAGAGCAGAGTTTGGAGACTGGGGTTCAGAAAGACTGTTGCAGAGAGTAGAGGTTGGACATGAGGTGCAAAAGGACTGTTGCAGAGAGCAGAGGTTAGAATCTGATGTGCAGAAAGACTCTTACAGAGAGCAGAGTTTGGAGACTGGGGTGCAGAAAGACTGTTGCAAAGATCAGAGGTTAAAGACTGTGGTGCAGTAGGTTTATTGCAGAGAGAAGAGATTGGAGACTGGGGTGCAGAAAGATCCTTGAG
Source organism: Ictidomys tridecemlineatus (assembly GCF_052094955.1). Classification (NCBI taxonomy): domain Eukaryota; kingdom Metazoa; phylum Chordata; class Mammalia; order Rodentia; family Sciuridae; genus Ictidomys; species Ictidomys tridecemlineatus. The sequence continues at coordinate 35,425 of NW_027522907.1, read as the reverse complement.
GAGAGCATATTTTGAAGACTGGGGTGCAGAAGGCCTGCTACAGAGAGCAGAGTTTGGAGACTGAGATGCAGAATCACTGTTACAGATACTAGAGGTTGGAAATTGGGGTGCAGAAGAAACATTACAGAGACCAGAGTTTGTAGACTGCGGTATAGAAAAACTGTTACAGAGCGCAGAGGTTGGAAACTGGGGTGCAGAAGGACTGTTGCAGAGAGCAGATGTTGGAGACTGAGGTCTCGAAAGATCGTTGCAGAGAGCAGATGTTGGAGACTGGGGTGCAGAAGGACAGTTGCAGAGAGCAGAGGCTGGAAACTTGGGTGTAAAAGGACTGTTGCAGAGAGCAGATGTTGGAGACTGGAGTGCAGATGGACTGTTGCAGAGAGCAGAGGTTGGAGACTGAGGTGCAGAAGGAATGTTACAAAGAGCAGAGTTTAACGATTGGGGTGCTGAAGGACAGTTACAGAGAGCAGAGATTTGATACTAGGGTTCAGATGGATCTTACAGAGAGCAGAGGTTGAAGACTGGGGAGCAAATGGACTGTTGCAGTGAGCAGAGGTGGAAGACTGGATAGCAGAAGAACTTTTATAGAGAGAAGAGTTTGGAGACTGATGTGCAGAAAGATCATTGCAGAGAGCAGAGCTTGGATACTGAGGTGCAGTAGACTGTTGCAGAGAGCAGAGGTTGTAGACTGAGGTGCAGAAGGAATGTTACAGAGAGTAGAGGTTGTAGATTTGGGTTCAAAAGGCCTGTTACAGAGAACAGTGGTTGGAGTCTAGGGTGCAGAAGGACTGTTACAGAGAGCAGAGTTTGGAGACTGGTGTGCAGAAGGATCATTGCAGATCACAGAGTTTTTAGACTGAGGTGCAGAAAGGCTGTTGCAGAGAGCAGTTTTTGGAGACACGGGTGCAGAAGGACTGTTACAGAAAACAGAGGTTGGAGACTGGTTTGCAGAAGGCCTGTTACAGAGAGAAGAGTTTAGAGAAAGGGTGCCGAAAGACTTTTACAGAGGGAAGAGTTTGGAGACTGGGTTACAGAAAGATCTTACACAGAGCAGAGGTTGGAGACTGAGGTGCCTAACGACTGTTACAGATTGTAGAGGTTGAAGACTGAGGTGCAGAAGGATTGTTACAGAGAGAAGATGTTGGAGACTGGGGTGCAGAAGGACTGTTGCAGATAGCAGATGTGGGAGACTGGGGTGCAGAAGAACTGTTGGAAAGAGCAGAAGTTGGAGACTGAGATGCAGAAGTACTGATTCAGAGAGTAGAGGTTGGATACTAGGGTGCAAAAAGATCCCTAGAGAGAGCAGAGTTGGAGACTGCATTACAGAAGGACCGTTACAGAGAGCATACGTTTGAGAGTAGGGTACAGAAGGACTGTTGTAGAGAGCAGATTTTGGAGACTTTGATTTAGAAGCACTGTTGCAGAGAACAGAGGTTAGAGATTGGGGTGTAGAAGGACTTTTGCAGAGAGCAGAGCTTGAAGACTGAGGTGCAGAAAGACTGTTACAGAGAGAAGAGGTTGGAGACTGTTGTTCAGAAGAATCATTGTTTTATTGTTTTGAGCAGAATTTGGACACTGAGGTGCAAAAGGACTGTTACCGAGAGCCAAGGTTGGAGACTGGGGTGCAGTAGAACTGTTATGGAGAGCAGAGTTTTTAGACAAGGTTGCTCAAGGATCTTACAGAGAGTAAAGGTTGTAGACCAAGGTGCAGCAGGACTTTTACAGAGAGCAGAGGTTGGAGACTAGGGTGCAGAAAGATCGTTGCAGAGAACAGCGTTTTCAGACTGAGGTGCAGAAAAACTATTGCAGAGAGCACATGTTGGAGACTGGGGTGCAGAAGGACTATTGCAGAGACCAGAGGTTGGAGACTGGGGTGCAGAAGGATCGTTGTAGAGAGCAGAGGTTGGAGACTCGGGTGCAGAAGGAATGTTATAGAGAAAAGAGGTCGGAGACTGGGGTTTAGAAGGCCTGTTACGGAGAGCAGAGTTTGAAGAAGGGGTGCATAAGTACTTTTACAGAGAGTAGAGTTTGGAGAATGAGGTACAGAAGGATCGTTATAGAGAGCGGAGGTTGGAGACTGCGTTGCACAGGGACTGCTGCAGAGAGCAGAGGCTGGACATGAGGTGTAGAAGAACTGTTGTGGAGAGCACAGGTTTGAGATTTGTGTGCAGAAGCACTGTTGCAGAGACTATAGGTTGGAGACTGCCTTTCAGTAGGACTGTTACAGAGGCAGAGTTTGGAGTCTTTGGTGCAGAAGGACTGTTGTGGAGAGCAGATGTTGGAGACTTGGTTGAAGAAGGACTGTTGCAGAGAGAAGAGGCTGGAAACTAGAGTGTAGAAGGACTGTTGCAGAGAGCAGAGGTTGGAGATTGGGGTGCAGATGGACTGATACAGAAAGCAGAGTTTGGAGACTCTGGTGTAGAAGGACTGATGCAAACAGCAGAGTTTGGAGAATAGAGTGCAAAAGGCCTGTTACACAGAGCAGAAGTTGGAGACTGGGATGCACATGGACTGTTACAAACAGCAGAGTTTGGAGACAGGATCTTACAGAGAGAAGATTTTGGAGACTGTCGTACAGCAGGACTGTTATAGAGAGAAGAGGTTGGAGAATGGTGTGCAGAATGATCGTTGCAGAGAACAGAGTTTCCAGACTGAGGTGCAGAAGGACTGTTGCAGAGAGCAGATATTGGAGACTGAGTTGCAGAAGGACTGTTGCAGAGAACAGAGGATGGAGACTGGCGTGTGGAAGGATCGTTGTAGCGAGCAGAGGTTTGAGACCCGCGTGCAGAAGGACTGTTACAGAGAACAGAGGTTGGAGAAGGTGTGCAGAAGGACTGTTCCAGAGGGCAGAGTTTGGAGACTTAGGTGAAGAAGGACTGTTACAGAGAGATGAGGTTGGAGACTTGGGTGCAGAAGGACTGATACAGAAAGCAGAGGTCGAAGACTGGGGAGCAGAAGAAGCGTTACAGAGAGCAGATTTTGGAGACTGCACTACAGGAGGACTGTTACATAGAGCAGAGGTTGAAGACTGGTGTGGAGAAGGACTGTTTCAGAGTGCAGACCTTGGAGTCTGGGGTGCAGTAGAACTCTTGCAGAGAGCATAAGTTGGAGACTGGGGTGCAGAATAACTGTTGCAGAGAGCAGAGTTTGGAAACAGAGGTGGAGTAGGAATGTTACAGAGAGAAGAGGTTGGAAACTGTTGTGCAAAAGGAATGATACAGAAAGGAGAGGTTGGAGACTGGGGTGCAGAAGGATTGTTGCAGACAGCAGAGGTTGAGGATTGCGGTACAGAAGGACTGTTACAGAGAGCAGAAATTGGAGACTGGGGAGCAGAAGCACTGTTACAGAGAGGAGATGTTGGAGACTGGTGAGCAGAAGGACTGTTACAGAGAGCAGAGGTTGGATTCTGGGGAGCAGAAGGAATGTTACAGAGAGCAGATTTGAAACCTGGGGTGTGAAAGGATCTTACAGAGAGCAGAGGTTGGAGGCTCGGGTGCAGAAGCACTGTTACAGAGAGCGGATTTTGGAGACTGAGGTGCAGAAGAACTGTTAAAGAAAGCAGATTTGGGAAACTGGTGTGCACAAGGATCGTTGAAGAGAGCAGAATTTTTACACTGAGCTAGAGGTAGACTTTTGCAGACTGCCGATGTTGAAGACTGGGGTGCAGAAGGACTTTTGCAGAGAGCACATATTGGAGACTTGGGTGCAAAAGGATCATTGCAGAGAGCAGAGGTTGGAGACTGGGGTGCAGAAGGATTGTTACAGAGAGCAGAGTTTGGAGACTGGGGTGCAGAAGGACCATTACAGGTAGCAGAGTTTGGAGTCTGTGGAACGGAAGGCCTGTTACAGTAAGCAGAGGTTGGAGACTGGGGTGCAGAAGAACTTCTACAGAGAGCAGAGTTTTTAGACAAGGTTGCAAAAGGATCTTACAAAGAGCAGAGGTTGTAGACCGAGGTGCAGCAGAACTGTTACAGAGAGCAGAGTTAGGAGACTGTGGTGCAGAAGGACCATTGCAGAGATCAGAGTTTGGTAACTTAGGTGAAGAAGGATTGTTACAGACAACAGAAGTTGGAGCCTGGGGTGCAGAAGGACTGTTGCAGAGAGCAGAGTTTGGAGACTGGGGTATACAAGCAGTGTGTCAGAGAGCAGAGTTGGGAGACTGGGATGCAAAAAGACTGTTACTGAGAGTAGAGGTGGGAGATTTGGGTGCAAAAGGCCTGTTACAGATAGCAGAGTTTGGAGACTGGGGTGTAGAAGGATCGTTGTAGAGAGCAAAATTTTAAGACTGGAGTGCAGAAGGATTGGTATAAAGAACAGACGTTGGAGACCTGGGTGCAGAAGGCCTGTTACGGACAGAAGAGGGGTTCAGAAGTACATTTACAGAGAGTAGTTTTTGGAGACTACGGTGCAGAAGGACCGTTGTAGAGAACAGAGTTTGAAGACTGATGTGCAGTAAAATTGTTTCAGAGAGCAGATGTTGGAGACGGGTTGCAGAGGGACTGTTGCAGAGAGCACAGGCTGGACACTGGGGTGTATAAGGACTGTAGCCAAGAGCACAGGTTCACATTGGGGTTCAGAAGGACTGTTGCAGAGAGCAGAGGTTGGAGACTGGGTTACATTAGGACTGTTACAGAGGCAGAGGTTGGAGATTTGGTGCAGAAGGACTGTTGCAGAATGTAGAGTTTGTAGAATGAGGTTCAGAAAGACTCTTAAAGAGAGCATATGTTGGAAATTGTTGTGCAGATGAAGTGATACAGTAAGCAGAGTTTGGAGACTGGGGTTCGGATGGACTGTTGCAGAGAACAGAGTTTGTAGACTGAGGTTAAGAAGCACTATTACAGAGAGCAGAGTTTGGAGAATGGGGTGCAAAAGGCCTGTTACAGAGAGCAGAGGTTGGAGACTGAAGTGCAGAAGGACTGTTACAGAGAGCAGAGTTTTGAGATTGTGGTGTAGAAGGATCCTTGCAGAGAACAAAGTTTTCAGACTGAGGTACAGAAGGTCTGTTGCAGAGAGCAGAGTTTGGAGACTGTAGTGCCGAATGATCATTGCAGAGAGCAGAGGTTGGAGAGTGAGGTGCAGAAGGATTTTACAGAGAACAGATTTTGGACACTGTTGTGCAGAAGGACTGTTACAGAGAGCAGAGCTTGGAGTATGGGGTGCATAAGGACTGTTGCAGAGAGCAGAGTTTGGAGACTGGGGTGCAGAAAGATTGTTACAGAGAACAGAAGTTGGAGACTGAGGTGCAGAAGGATCGCTACAGAGAGCAGAGTTTGGATACCAGGGTGCAGTAGGATAGTTACAGAAAGCATAGGTTGGAGACTGGGGTGCAGAATGATCCTTGCAGAGAGCAGAGGTTGGAGACTGGGGAGCAGAAGGTCCGTTGCAGAGTGATGAGGTTGAAGACTGAGGTGCAGAAGGACTGTTACAGAGAGCAGAGTTTGGAGACTGGGTTGCAGAAGACCCGTTACAGAGAGCAGATTTTGGAGACTTGGGTGCAGAAGGATTGTTACAGATAGCACAGTTTGGAGACTGGGGTATAGTAGGACTGATGTAGAGAGGAGAGGTTTCAGATTGAGGCTTAGAAGGACTGTTACAGAGAAGAGAGGTTGGAGTCTGAGGTGCAAAAGGACTTTTATAGAAAGCAGAGGTTGGCAATTGGGGTGCAGATGGACCGTTACAAAGAGAAGAGGTTGGAGACTGTGATACAAAAAGACTTTTCCAGTGAGCAGAGTTTGAAGACTGGGTAGAAGAAGGATCATTGCAGAGAGCAGATGTTGGAGGCTGGGGTGCAGAAGGACTGTTACAGAGAACAGAGGTTGGAGACTGAGTTGCAGAAGGACAGTAACAGAGAGGTCAGGTTGGAGACTGGGGTGCAGAAGATATGTTGCAGAGAGCAGAGTTTGGAGACTTGGGTGCATAAGGACTGATGCAAAGAGCAGAGTTTGGAGACTGTGGTGCAGCAGGACTGATACAGAGAGCAGAGGTTGGATACTGGGGTGCAGAAGGCACGTTGCAATGAACAGAGTTTGGAAACTATGGTGCAGAAGTATCGTTAGACAGAGCAGAGTTTGGTTCCTGGGGTGTGAAAAGACTCCTGCATGAAACAGAGGTTGGAGACTGAGGTGCAAAAGGACTAATACAGAGAGCAGAGGTTGGAGACTGGGGTGCAGAAGAACTGATACACAATGCAGAAGTTGGAGACTGGGGTTCAGAAGGACCGGTACAGGGAACAGAGTTTGGAGACTTCAGTAGAGAAGAACGTTTACAGAGAGCAAAGTTTGGAGACCGGGGTGCAGAAGGACTGTTGCAGAGAGAAGAGTTCGGAGACTGAGGTGCAGAAGGATTGTTACAGAGAGCAGAGGTTGGAGACTGGGGTTCCGAAGGACTGTTGCAGAGAGCAGCATTTGGAGAATGCGTTGCAGAAGGATCTTACAGAGAACAGAGTTTGGAGACGGAGGTGCAGAAGGACTTTTACAGAGAGTAGAGGGTGGAGACTGGGGTGCAGAGGGAGTGTTACAGAGAGCAGAGTTTGGATATTGGGATGCAGAAGAACTGTTACTGAGAGCAGAGTTTTTAGACTGGGGTGCAGAAGGACTGATAAGGAGAGCAGAGGTTGGAAACTGAGGAATTTTACAGAGAGCAGAATTCTGAGATGAGGTGCAGAAGGATCGTTACAGAGAGCAGAGGTTGGAGACTGTGTTGCAGAAGCACTGATAAATAGATCAGAGGTTGGAGACTGGAGAGGAGGATCGTTGCAGAGATAAGAGGTTGGAAACTAAGGTGCAAAAGGATCGTTACATAGAGCAGATTTTGGTTACTGGGGAGTAAAAGGACTGCTGCAGAGAGCAGAGGTTGGAGACTGAGTTGCAAAAGGACTGATAAAGAAAGCAGATATTGGAGACTGGGGTTCAGAAGTACTGTAGCAGATAGAAGAATTTGGAGACTGGGGTGCAGAAGAACCGTTGCAGAGAGCAGAGGTTGGAGACTGAGGTGCAGAAGGATTGTTACAGAGAGCAGCAGTTGGAGTCTGGGGTGCAGAAGGCCTGTTACAGAGAGCAGAGTTTGGAGACTGAGGTGCAGAAGGACTGTTAAAGATAGCACAATTTCGTGACTGGGTTGCGGAAGGATCTTAAAGAGAGCATTTTGCAGACTGAGGTTCAGAAGGACTGTTACAGAGAGCAAAGTTTGGAAACTCAGGTGCAGAAGGATTTTTGCAGAGAGCCGAGTTTTCAGACTGAGGTGCAGAAGGACTTTTTCAGAGAGCAGATGTTGGATCCTGAGGTACAGAAGGACGGTTACAGAGAGTAGAGTTTGGAGACTGGGGTGCAGAAGGATCGTTGCAGAGAGCACAGGTTAGAGACTGGGGTGCAGAAGGCCTGTTACAGAGAGCAGAGTTTGAAGACTGGAGTGCTGAAGGCTTGTTACAGAGAGCAGTGTTTGGAGATTGGGGTGCAGAAGACTGTTACAGAGAGCAGCGTTTGGAGAATGGGTTACAGAAGGATCTCACAGAGAGCTGAGTTTGGAGACTAAGGTGCAGAAGGACTTTTACAGAGCGTAGAAAGTTGAGACTGAAGTGCAGAAGGAGTGCTAAGACTGTTACAGAGAGCAGAGCTTGTAGAATGGGGTGCAGAAGAAATGTTGCAGAGAGCAGAGGTTTGAGACTGGGGTGCAGAATGATTTTACAGAGAGCAGACATTGGAGACTGGGATGCAGAACGATCGTTGCAGAGAGCATAGGTTGGAGACTGGGATGTAGAAGAACTTTTGCAGAGAACAGAGGTTGGATACTGGGTTTCAGAAAGCCTGTTACAGAGAGCAGAGTTTGGAGACTGTGTTGCAGAAAACCTGTTACAGAGAGCAGACCTTGGGGACTAGGGTGCAGAAGGATTGTTACAGATAGCACAGTTTGGAGACTGGGGTTTAGAAGAATTGTTGGAGAGAGCAGAAGTTTCAGATTGAGGCTTAGAAGTCCTGTTAAAGAGATCAGAGGTTGAAAATTCGGGTGCAGATGACCGTTATAAAGAGAAGAGGTTGGAGATTGCCGAACAGAAGGACTGTTACAAAGAGCAGAGTTTGGAGACTGGGGTGCAGAAGGACCGTTGCAGAGAGCAGATGTGGGAGACTGGGATGCAGAAGGATCGTTGCAGAGAGCAGAGGTTGAAGACTGAAGTGCAAAAGGAACGCTACAGAGAGCAGAGTTTGAGGACCGGGGTTCAGTAGGATAGTTTCAGAAAGCACAGGTTGGAGACTGGGGTGCAGAAGAAATGTTGCAGAGAGCAGAGTTTGGAGACTGGGGTGCAGAAGGACTGCAGCAGAGAGCAGAGGTTGGAGATTGGGGTGTAAAAGGACTGTTGCAGAGAGCAGACGTTGGAGACTGAGGTGCAGAAGGACTGTTACTGAGAGCAGAGTGTGTAGCCTGGGGTGCAGAAGGATAGCTGCAGAGAACAGAGGTTGGATACTGGGGTGCACAAGGGCCGTTGCAGAGTGATGAGATTTGAGACTGAGGTGCAGAATGACTGTTACAGAGAGCAAAGTTTGGATAAAAGTGTGCAGAAGGATCTTACAGAGAGTAGACGTTGGAGACTGGGATGCAGAAGGATTTTTGCAGAGAGCAGGGGTTGGAGACTGGGGTGTAGAAGAACTTTTGCAGAGAGCAGAGGTTGGAGACTGAGGTGCAGAAGGCCTGTTACAGAGAGCAGAGTTTAGAGACTGGGTTGCAGAAAACCTGTTACAGAGAGCAGATGTTGGAGACTGGGGTGCAGAAAGATTGATACTGATGGCACAGTTTGGAGACTGTTGTTTAGAAGGATTATTGCAGAGAGCAGAAGTTTTAGACTGAGGCTTAGAAGGACTGTTACAGAGAGCAGAGGTTGGAAATTTGGGTGCAGAAGGACCATTATAGAGAGAAGAGGTTGGAGACTTTCGTACAAAAGGACTGTTACAGAGAGCAGAGTTTGGAGACTGGGATGCAGACGGACCGTTGCAGAGATCAGATGTGGGAGACTGGGGTGCAGAAGGACTATTACAGAGAGCAGACGTTGGAGACAGAGGTGCAGAAGGATTGTTACAGAGAGCAGATTTGGAGACTGAGGTGCTGAAAGATCGTTGCAGAGAGAAGAGATTGGAGATTGGGTAGCAGAAGGACTGTTACAGAAAGCACAGGTTGGCAATTGGGGAGCAGATGGACCGTTACAAAGAGAAGAGGTTGGAGACTGCGATACAAAAGGACTTTTATAGAGAGCAGAGTTTGGAGACTGGGTAGAAGAAGGATTGTTGCAGAGAGCAGACGTTGGAGACTGGGGTGCTGAATGCCTATTACATAGAGCAGAGTTTGAAGACTGGGGTGCAGAAGGCCTGTTACAGAGAGAAGAGTTTGGAGACTGGGGTGAAGAAGACTCTTACAGAGAGCAGCGTTTAGAGAATGGGTTGCAGAAGGACTCTACAGAGAGTAGAGGTTGGAGACTGAGGTGCAGAAGGACTTTTACAGAGAGTAGAGGATAGAGGCTGGGGTGCAGAAGGAGTGTTACAGAGAGCAGAGTTTGGAGATTGGGGTGCAGAAGAACTCTTACTAGAGCAGAGGTTGGAGACAGGGGTGGAGAAGGACTGTTTCAGAGAGCAGTTTGGAAACTGAGGTGCAGAAGGACTGTTACAGAGAGAAGATTTTGGAAACTGGGATGTAGAAGGACCGTTGCAGAGAGCAGAGGTTGGAGCCTAGGGAGAAGAAGGATCGTTGCAGAGAGCAGATGTTTGAGACTGGAGTGCAGAAGGACTATTAAAGAGAGCAGAGCTTGGAGACTGAGGTGCAGAAAGATCATTTCTGAGTGCAGAGGTTTGAGACTGGGGTGCAGAAGGACTGTTACAGATTGCAGAACTTAGAGACTGAGGTGCAGAAGGACTTTTACAGAGAGGAGAGGTTGGAGACTGGGGTGTAAAAGGATTCTTACAGAGAGCAGAGGATGGAGACTGGGGTGCAGAAAAATCGTTGCAGAGAGCAGAGTTTGGAGAATGAGGTACAGAAGGATCGCTACAGAGAGCAGAGGTTGGAGACTGGGGTGCAGCAGGACAGTTACAGAGAGAACAGGATGGAGACGTTGGTGCAGAAGAAATGTTGCAGAGAGCAGAGGTTGGAGACAGGGGTGCGGAAGTACTGTAGCAGAGAGAAGAGGTTGTAGACTGGGGTGCAGAAGGAGTGTTGCAGAGAGCAGTTGTTGGAGACTGGGATGCAGAGGATCATTGCAGAGAGCAGAGGTTGGAGACTACGGTTTAGAAGGACTGTTGCAGAGAGCAGATGTTAGAGACTGAGGTGCAGAAGGATCGTTGCAGAGAGAAGAGGTTGGAGACTGGGGTGCAGAAGGCCTGTTACAGAGAGCAGAGTTTGGAGACTGGGGTGCAGAAGACCTGTTACAGAGAGCAGAGGATGGAGACTAGGGTGCAGAAGGATTGTTGCAGACAGCAGAGGTATCAGACTGAGGCTTAGAAGGACTGTTACAGAGAGCAGAGTTTGGAATCTGAGGTGCAGAAGGACTGTTACAGAAAGCAGAGGTTTTCAATTGGGGTGCATAAGGACCGTCATAGAGAGAACAGTTTGGAGACTGCGGTACAGAAGGACTGTTAGAGAGAGCAGAGATTGGAGACTTTGGTGCAGAAGGACTATTGTACAGAGCAGATGCTGGAGACTAGGTTGAAGAAGGACTGTTACAGAGAGCAGACATTGGAGACTGAGGTGCAGAAGGATTGATGCAGAGAGCAGAGGTTGGAGACTGCGGTACAGAAGGACCATTACAGAGAGCAGAGTTTGGATACTGGGGTGCAGAAGGACTGTTACAGAGAGGAGAGGTTGGAGAATGGGATGCAAAAGGATCTTACAGAGAGCAGAGTCTGGAAACTGGGATGCAGAAGAACTGTTGCAGAGAGCAGAGGTTGGAGACTGATGTTCAGAAGGATCGTTGCAGAGAAAAGAGGTTGGAGACTGGGGTGCAGTAAGCCTATTACAGAGAGCAGTGGTTAGAGACTGAGGTGCAGAAGGACTGTTACAGAGGGCAGAGTTTGGAGACTGAGGTGCAGAAAGATTGCTACAGAGAGAAGAGTTTGGAGACTAGGTGTAGAAGGACTGTTACAAAGTGCAGAGTTTTGAAATTGTGGTGCAGAAGGATCGTTGCAGAAAGCAGAAGTTGGAGACTGAGGTGCAGAAGGATCGTTACAGAGAGCAGAGTTTGGAGACTGGGGTGCAGAAGAAATGTTGCAGTGAGGAGAGATTGGAGACTGGGGTGCAGAAGTACTGTTACAAAGAGCAGAGGCTGAAGACTGGGGTGCAGAAGGAATGTCACCTAGAGCAGAGTTTGGAACCTGGGGTGGAGAAGGATGTTACAGAGATCAGAGGCTGGAGACTGGGGTCAGAAGAACTGTTGCAGACAACAGACGTTGGAGACTGGGATGCAGAAGGAACGTTGCAGAGAGCAGAGGTTGGAGACTGAGGTGCAGAAGGATAGTTATAGAGTGCACAGATTGGAGCCTGTGGTGCAGAAGAAATGTTGAAGACAGCAGAGGTTGGAGACTGGGGTGCACAAGGACTGTAGCAGAGAGCAGATATTTGAGACTAGGGTGTAGAAGGACTATTGCAGAGAGCAGACTTTGGAGACTGGGATGCAGAAGGATCGTTGCAGAGAGCAGATGTTGGAGACTGGTGTGTAGAAGGACTTTTGCACAGAGCAGAGATTTGAGACTGGGATGCAGAAGTACTTTTGCGGAGAGCAGAGTTTGGAGACTGAGGTTCAGAAGGACTTTTACAGAGAGCAGTGGTTTCAGACTGGGGTGCAGAATAACTAATACGGAAAGTAGAGTTTGGAGACTGGGGTCCAGAAGCATTGTTACAGAGAGCAGAGTTTGTAGCCTGGGGTGCACAAGGACTGCTGCAGAGAACAGAGGTTGGATACTGAGGTGCAGAAGGGCTGTTGCAGAGAGATGAGGTTGGAGACTGAGGTGCAGAATGACTGTTACAGAGAGAAAAGTTTGGAGAACGGGGTTCAGAAGGATCTTAAAGAGAGCAGTCGTTGGAGACTGGGATGCAGAAGGATCGTTGCAGAGAGCAGAGGTTGGAGACTGGGGTGCAGAAGGCCTGTTGCAGAGAGTAGACTTTGGAAACTGAGTTGCAGAAGACCTGTTACAGAGAGCAGATGTTTGAGACTGGAGAGCAGAAGGATTGTTACAGATAGCACAGTTTTAAGACTGGGGTTTAGAAAGATTGTTGCAGAGAGCAGGGGTTTCAGACTGTGGCTTAGACGGACTGTTACAGAGAGCAGAGGTTGGAGTTTGAGGTGAAGAAGGACTGTTTCAGAAAAAAAAGTTTGGCATTTGGGGTGCAGAAGTACCGTTATAGAGAGAAGAGGTTGGAGACTGCGGTACAGAAGGACTGTTAGAGTGAGCAGAGTTTGAAGACTGGAGTGCAGAAGGACTGTTACAGAGAGCAGACATTGGAGACAGAGGTGCAATAAGATTGTTACAGAGAGCAGAGATTGGATACTTGGGTGAAGAAGGACCATTAGAGAGAGCAAAGATTGGAGACTGAGGTGTAGAAGGAATTTTACAGAGAGCAGAGGTTGGAGACTGAGGTGCAGAACGATCGTTGCAAAGAGAAGATTTTGGAGACTGGGGTCCCAAAGGACTGTTACAGAAAGCAGAGGTTGGCAATTGGGAATCAGCTGGACCATTACAAAGAGAAGAGGTTGGAGACTGCAATACAAAAGGACTTTTACAGAGAGCAGAGTTTAGAGACTGGATAGAAGAAGGATCATTGCAGAGAGCAGATGTTGGAGACTGGGGTGCAGAAGGACTGTCACAGAGAGCACAGGTTGGAGACTGGGGTGCAGAAGAAATGTTGCAGAGAGCAGAGTTTGGAGACTTGGGTGCAGAAGGACTGATACAGAGAGAAGAGGTTGGAGACTGGGGTGCAGAAGGACCATTACAGATTGCAGAGGTTGGATACTGAGGTGCAGAAGGATTTTTACAGAGAAGAAAGGTTGGAGACAGGGGTGTCAAAGAATTCTTACAGAGAGCAGAGGATGGAGACTGGGGTGCAGAAGGAGTGTTACAGAGAGCAGAATTTGGAGATTAGGGTTCAGAAGAACTGTTACAGAAAGCAGAGGTTGGAGACTGTGGTACAGAAGGCCTGTTACAGAGAGCATAGTTTGGACATGAGGTGCAGAAGGATTGTTACAGAGAGCAGAGGTTGGACACTGGTGTGCAGAAGGACTGTTACAGAGAGTAGAGCTTGGAGACTGGGTTGCAGAAGGACTATTGCAGAGAGCAGAGGTTGGAGACTGGGATGCAGAAGGATCGTTGCAGAGAGCAGAGGTTGGAGACTGAGGTGCAGAAGGATCTCTACCGAGAGCAGAGTTTGGAGACTGAGGTGCAGAAGGATCTCTACAGAGAGCAGAGTTTGGAGTCCTGGGTGCAGTAGGATAGTTACAGAGAGCACAGGTTGGAGACTGCGGTGCAGAAGAAATGTTGAAGAGAGATGAGGTTGGAGACTGGGGTGCAGAAGGACTGTAGCAGAGAGCAGAGGTTGGAGACTGGTGTGTAGAAGGACTGTTGCAGAGAGCACACGTTGGAGACTGGGATTCAGAAAGATCGTTGCAGAGAGCAGACGTTGGATACTGGGGTATAATAAGACTTGCAGAGAGCAGAGGTTGGAGACTGGCGTGCAGATGTACTGTTGCACAGAGCAGAGGTTGGAGACTGGGGTGTAGAAGGACTGTTGCAGGGAGCAGACTTTGAAGACTGGGATGCAGAAAGTTGGTTGCAGAGAGCAGATGTTGGATACTGGGGTATAATAAGACTTGCAGAGAGCAGAGGTTGGAGACTGGGGTGCAGATGGACTGTTGCAGAGAGCAAAAGTTGGAGACTGCGGTTCAGAAGGAATGTTACAGACAGCAGAGGTTTTAGACTGGGGTGCAGAATAACTGAAATGGAAAGTAGAGTTTGGAGACTGGGGTGCAGAAGGACTGTTTCAGAGAGCAGAGTTTTTAGCCTGGGGTGCAGAAGGACAGCTGCAGAGAAAACAGGTTGGATACTGAAGTGCACAAGGGCCGTTACAGAGAGATGAGGTTGGAGAGTGACATGCAGAATGACTGTTACAGAGAGCAAAGTTTGGAGAACGGGGTGCAGAAGGATCTTACAGAGAGAACACGTTAGAAACTGGGTTGCAGAAGAATCGTTGCATAGAGCAGAGTTTGGAGACTGGGGTTTGAAGGACTTTTACAGAGAGCAGAGGTTAAAGAATGGGGTGGAGAAGGCCTGATACAGAGAGCAGAGTTTGGAGACTGGGTTGCAGAAAACCTGTTACAGAGAGCACTTGTTGGAGACTGGGGTGCAGAAGGATTGTTACCGATAGCACAGTTTGGAGATTGTTGTTTAGAAGGATTGTTGCAGAGAGCAGATGTTTCAGACTGAGGCTTAGAAAGACTGTTACAGAGAGGAGAGATTGGAAACTGGGGTGCAGAAAAAGCCTTATAGAGAGAAGAGGTTGGAGACTGGGGTGCAGAAAGACCATTGCAGAGAGCAAATGTGGGAGACTGGGGTGCAGCAGGACTGTTACAGAGAGCAGACGTTTGAGACAGAGGTGCAGAAGGACTTTTACAGAGAGCAGAGTTTGGAGATTGAGGTGTACAAAGATTGGTTCAGAGAGATGAGGTTTGGAGACTGGGTGCAGAAGGACTGTTACAGAAAACAGAGGTTGGCCATAGGGGAGCAGATGGACCATTATAAAGAGAAGAGGTTGGAGACTGCGATACAAAAGGACTTTTGGAGAGAGCAGAGTTTGGAGACTGGATATAAGAAGGATCGTCAGAGAGCAGATGTTGGAGACTGGGGTGCAGAAGGACTGTTACAGAGAGCACAGGTTGGAGACTGGGGTGCAGAAAAAATGTTGCAGACAGCAGAGTTTGAAGACTTTGGGTGCAAAAGGACTTTGGCAGAGAGCAAAGTTTGGAGACTGTGGTGCAGAAGGACTGATACAGAGATCAGAGGTTGGAGACTGGGGTGCACAAGGATTGTTGCAGAGAGAAAAGGTTAAAGACTACAGTTTAGAAGTACTCTTGCAGAGAGAAGTGTTTGGAGACTGAGGTGTAGAAAGATCGTTGCAGTGAGAAGAGGTTGGAGACTGGGGTTGAGAAAGCCTGTTACACAAAGCAGAATTTGGAGACTGGGGTGCAGAAGACCTGTTACAGAGAGCAGAGGTTGGAGACTGGGGTGCAGAAGGCCTGTTACAGAGAGCAGAGTTTGAAGACTGGGTTGCAGAAGACTGTTAGAGAGAGCAGCGTTTGGAGAATGGTTTGCAGAAGGAGTGTTAGAGTTAGCAGAGTTTGGAGATTTGGGTGCAGAAGAACTGTTACTAAGAGCAGAGGTTGGAGACAGGGGTGCAGAAGGACTGTTTCAGAGAGCAGAGTTCAGAGACTGAGGTGCAGAAAAACTGTTACAGAGAGCAGATTTTGGAAACTCGGATGTATAAGGACCCATGAAGAGAGCAGAGGTTGGAGCCTGGGAAGAAGAAGTATTTTTGCAGAGAGCAGATGTTGGATACTGGGATGCAGAAGGACTATTAAAGAGAGCAGAGGTTGGAGACTGAGGTGCAGAAAGATCATTTCTGAGTGCAGAGGTTTAAGACTGGGGTGCATAAGGAATGTAACCAATTGCAGAACTTGTAGACTGAGGTACAGAAGGACTTTTACAGAGAGGAGAGTTTCGAGACTGGGGTGCAAAAGGATTCTTACAGAGAGCAAAGAATGGAGACTGGTATGCAGAAGGATCGTTGCAGAGAGCAGATGTTGGAGACTGCGGTGAAGTAGGACAGTTACAGAGACCAGAGGTTCGAGACTGGGGTGCAGCAGGACAGTTACAGAGACCAGAGGTTCGAGATTGGGGTGCTGAAGAACTGTTACAGAGATCAAAGGTTGGAGACTGGGGTGCAGAAAGCCTGTTACAGAGAGCAGAGTTTGGAGACTGAGGTGAAGAAAGACTGTTAAAGAGAGCAGAGGTTGGAGACTGAGGTGCATAATAATGGGTACAGAGAGGTGAGGTTGGAGACTGAAGTGTAAAAGGACTGTTACAGAGAGCAGAGGTTGGAAACTGGGGTGCAGATAAATCACTGCAGAGAGCCGAGGTTGGAAACTGAGGTGCAGAAGGATCGTTGCATAGAAAAGAGGTTGGAGACTGAGGTGCAGAAGGGTCATTACAGAGAGCAGAGGTTGGAGACTGGGGTCAGAAAGACAGCTACAGAGAGCACAGTTTGTAGACTGGGGTGCAGAAGAAATGTTGCAGTGAGCAGAGATTGGAGACTGCGGTACAGAAGTACTGTTACAAAGAGAAGAGGGTGGAGCCTGAGGTGCAGAAGGAATGTCACCTAGAGCAGAGTTTGGAAACTGGGGTGCAGAAGGATGTTACAGAGAGCAGAGGCTGGAGACTGGGGTAAGAAGGACTGTTGCAGAAAACAGACGTTGGAGACTGGGGTGCAGAAGGATCGTTGCAGATAGCAGAGGTTGGAGACTGAGGTGCAGAAGAATCGCTACAGAGAGCAGAGTTTGGACACGGGGTGCAGTAGGATAGTTACAGAGAGCACAGACTGGGGTGCAGAAGAGATGTTGCAGAGAGCAGAGGTTGGAGACTGAAGTGCAGAAGGACTGTAGCAGAGAGTAGAGGTTTGAGACTGGTGTGTAGAAACACTGTTGCAGAGAGCAGACATTTAAGACTGGGATGCAGAAGGATCGTTGCAGAGAAAAGAGGTTGGAGACTGGGGTGCAGAAGGACTGTTACAGAGAGCAGACTTTGGAGACTGAGTTGCAGAAGACCTGTTACGAAGAGCAGATGTTGCAGACTGGGGTGCATAAGGATTGTTACAGATAGCACAGTTAGGAGACTGGGGTTTAGAAGGATTTTTTCAGACAGCAGAGATTTCAGACTGAGGCTTAGAAGGACTGTTACAGAGAGCAGAGGTTGGAGTCTCAGGTGCAGAATGACTGTTACAGAAAGCAGCGGTTGGCAATTGGTGTGGGGAAGTACCGTTATAGAGAGAAGAGGTTGGAGACTGCGGTACAGAAGGACTGTTACAGAGAGAAGACTTTGGAGACAGAGGTGCAGAAGGATTGTTACAGAGAGCAGAGTTTGGAGCCTGGGGTGCAGAAGGACCATTATGGAGATCAAATGATGGAGACTGAGGTGCAGAAGGACTTTTACAGAGAGCAGAGGTTGGTGACTGAGGTGCAGAAGGATCAGTGCAGAGAGAAGAGTTTGAAGACTGGGGTGCAGAAGGACTGTTACTGAAAACAGAGGTTTGCAATTTGGGAGCAGATGGACCATTACAAAGAGAAGAGGTTTGAGATGGCGATACAAAAGTTCTTTTACAGAGAGCAGAGTTTGGAGACTGGGTAGAGAAAGGATCGTTGCAGAGAGCAGATGTTGGAGACTGGTGTGTAGAAAAATTTTTGCAGAGAGAAGAGGTTGGAGACTGAGGTGCAGAAGGACTGTTGCAGAGAGCAGAGGTTTGAGACTGAGGTGCAGAAGGACTGTTACAGAGAGCAGAGGTTTTAGACTGGGGTGCAGAATAACTGATACGGAAAGTAGAGTTTGGAGACTGGGGTGCAGAAGGACGGTTATAGAGAGAAGAGTTTGTAGCCTGAGGTGCAGAAGGACTGCTGCAGAGAACATAGGTTGGATACTGGAGTGCAGAAGGGCCATTGCAGAGGGATGAGGTTGGATACTGAGGTGCAGAATGACTGTTACCGGGAGCAAAGTTTGGAAAACAAGGTGCAGAAGGATCTTACAGAGAGCAGGGGTTGGAGACTGTGGTGCAGAAGGACTGTTGCAGAGAGAAGAGGTTGGAGACTGGGATGTAGAAGGCCTGTTACAGAGAGCAGACTTTGGAGACTGAGTTGCAGAAGACCTGTTACAAAGAACAGATGTTGGAGATTGGGGTGCATAAGGATTGTTACAGATAGCACAGTTTGGAGACTGGGGTTTAGAAGGATTTTTGCAGACAGCAGAGATTTCAGACTGAGGCTTAGAAGGTCTGTTACAGAGAGCAGAGGTTGGAGTCTGAGGTGCAGAAGAACTGTTTCAGAAAGCTGAGGTTGGCAATTAGGGTTCAGAAGGGCCATCATAGAGAGTAGAGGTTGGAGTCTGCGGTACAGAAGGACTGTTACAGAGAGCAGAGTTTGGAGAGTGGGGTGCAGAAGGACTGTTACAGAGAGCAGAGGTTGGAAACTAGGGTGCAGAAGTATCGTTTCCCAGAGAAGAGGTTGCAGACTGAGGTGCAAAAGGATCTTACAGAGAGCAGAAGTTGGATACTGGGGTGCAGAAGGAAAGTTACAGAGAGCATAGGTTGGATACTGGGGTGGAGAAGAAATGTTGCAGAGAGCATAGATTTGAGACTGGGGTGCAGAAGGACTGTTATAGAGAGCAGAGGTTGGATTCTGGGTTGCAGAACAACTGATACACAAAGCAGAGTTTGGAGACTGGGGTGTGGAAGGACCGTTACAAAGAGCAGAGTTTGAAGACTGAGGTATAGAAGGACTGTTACAGAGAGCAGAGGTTGGAGACTGGGGTGCAGAAAGACTGTTGCAGAGAACAGAGGTTGGATACTGTGGTGCAGATGAACCGTTGCAGAGAGCAGAGTTTTGAGACTGAGGTGCAGAAGGACTGTTACAGAGAGCAGAGGTTGGATACTGGAGTGCAGAAGGATGTTACAGAGAGCAGAGTTTGGAGACTGAGGTGCAGAAGGCCTGTTGCAGAGAGCAGAGGTTTGAGACTGAAGTGCAGAATGATCGTTTCAGAGAAGAGGTTGGAGACTGTGGTGAAGAAGGCCTGGTATAGAGAGCAGAGGTTGGAGACTGGGGTGCTGAAGGCCTGTTACAGAGAGCAGAGGTTGGAGACTGGTGTTCAGAAGGACTGTTACAGATAGCACAGTTTGTAGAAAGGTTGAAAGCATTCACTCTAAAAACTCGAAGAAGATAGGGTGCCCCCTCTTTTACCACTACTATTCAACTTCATCCTTGAAATTGCCAGAGCCATTGGACAAATGAAAGAAATTCAAGGTATACAAATAGGTCAAGAAGAATTCAAATCTCACTCTTTGCTGATAGGATCATGTCAACTTATTAAATTTTTTATTAGAGCATAATAGTTATACATAGAAGTTGGGTTGATTTGGAAAAGATCCTACATGCATGGAATCTGATTTACTCCATTGAGTCCCCACCCCCCATCTCCCTCCCCTTCCCGCCCCCATTCTCCTTTCTCTACTGATCTTTCTTTGGGTCATTTATCTGTTAATTTCTGACTGGTGCTTTCTACATATACATATAGGTGCAGTCCCCTGTGGTAGACTTCCATGTGTACATAACATGATCTGTGTAAAGACTTTTCACTTTTCCTCATTTTCCTTCTACTCCACTGATCTTCCCTGTATACTTAAGATAGCCAGTCTAACCCCACTTCATCAAGTTCTTTCCTCTATTTTGCTCTGGCCCTGATAATTTCAGCATTGTACAGGAATAGTTAACTTCTGCCTTTCTGAACACAGAGATCAAAATTGATGTAAAATTAGAAAAACTCTACATTGGATAACACTGAAGGCAACACCGACTGCTTCTGCAGATGATGACTCTGCTTTGTAAATTTTTTTCTTAACATTTTCAATGAAAATGAACTTCTCCAAAAATCCTATGTTTACATAAAAGGACAACAGCAGACAGAGATTACTGAGACAGTGAGAAATGACTTCACACCATGATGAGGTCGAATGGCTTTCTGTTGGCTTCTAGCAATTCTCTGGTTACTCCCACCCACCATCACCCCTGCAAATGTGTGCGGCTCCATGGGTCTGATTTCCTGAGACAAGTCCCACACGTTATCAGTCTCCAGGCTGCTATTCATTCGATATTATTTGCCATGTTGCTGCAGATTAACAAGCCTGTTTGGGGTGCTCTCAGTCCATTCTCATCATGGTCTCTTTTTCTCTGTTTTGTAGCTATGACAACATTGGAAATGAGCAATCAATCATTAGTCACTGAATTCATCTTCTTGGGATTTTCCAACCACTCCAACCTACAGGGATGGTTCTTCCTGCTCTTTCTGGTCATTTACCTGACCACTCTCCTAGGGATCATGCTCATAATAGTGGCCACCAAGGTCAGTCCTGCTCTCCACACTCCAATGTACTTTTTCCTTAGAAATTTGAGTTTCTAGGACGTCTGCTACACATCCACCACCCTCCCAGTACTGCTGGTGAACTTCTTCTGGGAGAAAAAGGCCATTTCTTATGAGGGCTGCCTTTCCCAGATCTTCTTCTTGGTGACAAGTGCTGGAACAGAAGGCGTCTTACTGGCTGTGTGGCCAGTATGACTGCTGTTTGGCCATCTGCCGTCCTCCTCAGTACCCAGTCATCATGAGTGTGAAGGTTTGTGTTAGCCTGGTGACTGGGTCCTGGCTGTGTGGGCTGGTGAATTTGGTCACACACACGGTGCTGGCCATCACACTCACTCTGGGTGGGCCCCACCAGATCACCCACTTTCTCTGTGACACCTCATTGCTCCTGAAGCTCTCCTGCTCAGACACCTCTGAAAACGAGTCTGCGCTCCACGTTGTCAGTGCCACCATGGGCCTGAGCCATGCACTCAGCTCCTATGCACTCATCATAGAGGCCATCCTGGAAATTTCCTCTGCCCAGGGCAGAAGGAAAGCCTTCTCCACCTGTGCGTCCCTCCTCACTGTCGTGGTGGTCTTCTATGGAAAAGCCAACTTCCACTATGACAGGCGCAGAGAAGGCTGGACATGGACACCCTGGTCTCTGTGCTATTCTGTGTGGTGACCCCTATGTTGAAGCCCATCATTCACAGCCTGAGAAGCAACGAGGTCCAGAGAGCCCTGAAGAAGCTGGCTGGGAGACAGACTCTATAGTGAGATTAGAACTAGGTGATGGTTTCATTCTAGGAAATGTCTTAGTTGTAGAAATATTTGAACTCTTCAGCAGCAATTACAAGAGTGCTCTCTCCATACACAGTGTCTCATGACCACTGTGGTGACCCTCCAACCAGGGGAAGCACACTGTGCAGAGTATGTGACACATTTTGACCTCACCTGGGTTCTCTAAACTACAGGTATTTCAGAATATTTTTATTACTTTTCTCTCCAAAAAAAGCTTATACCCAAGCAGTCAATCACCTTTCCCCCAATATTGCAGTTCTAGCCAACACTAGTGAATGTGAAGTGCTATGTGCAATGTGACTTTGACTTCATTTTCCTAATGGAACTTGATTCTAAGTTTTAAATAAACACCATTTCTGTGTTTCTCCTTCACATGTGGAAAGACCCATGTATACACTCGAGTTTCTGTGGATATTTTTAATGAAGTAATACCATATACCCCTTTTGGATCTGACTCCTTTCACTTAGGATGTTTGCAATTTTAAGTTATATTGTAGCTTGTATTAGTATTTTAGTTTATTCCTCCTTATTGTGACTGATTTCCATCTTATGAAAAGTCCATATTTCTTTGTTCATTTCCCACTGGATAGAAATTTTTACTTTGTGTCTGTGTGGGTCTCGTACTGCAGATTGAACCCGGAGCCTCCTGCACACTAAACAATGTTCTACCACTAAGCCAAAGCCCAACCCTTTAAAAAAATTTTTTTAAGACAGGGTCTTGCAAATTTGCCAAGGTTGTCCCTGAATTTGTGATCCTCCTGCCTCAGCTTCTTGAGTAGCTAGATTACAGACCTGCTTGGTCATTTTACACTTTTTGACTAATATGAATAAGTTTCGTATATATAATATGAACATTATATATAATATGAATATTATATGAACATTCATGTACAAATCATTGGTGGACAACTTTTTTATTTATCTTGAGTTTGTAAGTAGGAGTGGAAGAGGTGGATTGTTAACTCCATATTTAACTTTCTGAAGAAGTTCCAGATCATTTTCAGACCAGTGGAACCAGCTTACCTTATTATTAAGAGTGGTGAATAAAGCTTCTGATTTCCTCACTCCCTTAACAACACATCATTATCATTCCTTTTATTGTGACGACCCTGGAATGTGTGAAGTGCTTCATCAAATGTGCTTTAGCTTTGCGTTACCCTGATGGCTAATCATTCTAAGATCTTTTAGGAGTACTGTTAATGTGTCTCTCCTAAGCATGAGGAAAACCCCATTGTATTATGGGAAAAATAAGTTTAGAGACTTACCTCTTTATCTAATATTTTATTTTTATTTATTTATTTTTTTAAATTTTTTTTTTATTTTTAAAGAGGGAGTGAGAGAGGAGAGAGAGAGAGAGAGATAATTTTTAATATTTATTTTTAGTTCTTGGCAGACACAACATCTTTGTTGGTATGTGGTGCTGAGGATCGAACCCGGGCCACACGCATGCCAGGTAAGCGCGCTACCGCTTGAGCCACATCCCTTGTTGTCTTTTCTTCATCTGTGCCCAAAAGAGCTGTTTGATGACTCTTTTTTTTCCCCCTACTTTTAAACTCCATAGCAAACAATTTCTTCACCAGGTCATGAGCATCAGCAGCATCATAAAATTTAGGGGCACGAAGTCATACAGGGTTTGGTAAGGAATCAGCCCTTTAGCAGGAGTGGATCAGCTGAAGATAGTGGAGATGCTTTTAATATTGTGACTTCTGATATCTGTCCATCTGGCAAAGTATGTAACATGAAGGAATAACTTCATATGCCGTGCAAAATCCATCCCAATAAGTGTACACCCAACCTGACCCCTTCTCTCCCTAGTAGGAAGGGAAGGCAGTCTTGAGGTTTCAGCAACCCACAACTTCTTAGCAGAAATCTCACTCTGAACTTCGCTCACCCACATCCCAGAAAAGAGAGGACGCTGATCTTCTCGCTTAATGCTTGGAACAGGTGATTGCCAAGACATTAATGAATCCAAAAGCAAATTAACTGCTCTCCATTGTTGCAGTTGAACTCAAGCCATTGCCCTTGAGTTGTGTTTGCACACTGAGGAGTCCCAGAGCAGCTGCAGAGAAAAGGCACGATGCATATTCCAAACAGGTCGGCCCCAGACCTCTATAAATGTCCATCAAAGGAAAATGAATTGTGAGAGATCAGAGGATTTTGACTCCTTCATGAGGCCACAGATATGCAACAGGCAACTCTCAGAATAACAGGTCCGTTCTCTGGTGAATGGAGACCAAAAGCCAGTTTTACCAAGAGCTTTCTTTGCAGCCAAGGTGCTAGTATGGAGAGCAGCAAGGGCCACACAAAAACCAGAAATCTACTCCTCTCTGTGAGAGTTGCTGGTAAGTAGTTTATTTACCATCATAATTTTCAAAAACACTATCCCAGAATCAGGATATACCTACACCTTAAAAACATATTACAGAATATTGTACATATTTTCATTACCATTTTGATGGCATTTATGTAATGACCTATCGTAGCACCTTTTCTATGTGTGTCTAAGTTTCCACAATACTACTTGTATTGCCAGAATAGAAATAACTTAAGAGGTTATCACAAAACCTGAGGGATTTAGCATGATGCCTCCAGTACTGGAAGAAAACCCAAAACATAACCAGAAACCCTGGGATTCCTAAATTCCTTAAGTGAGATGATGAGTGTGGAAAATTACATATGGTAAACAATAGATAATGCTAAGTGTTAATCCTCTGCTTTTGATGAGCAGGACAGAAAGAAATAATTTTTAGGGAGAAAGTATAGGGACACATTCCCATTATGATACAATATAGCATAACAATAGACCTACAAAAATATCTGTTTAAATAAAAATCATTATTGTAGAAGAAGTTATGTTTAGAAACGTATTCATTCACTAACTAGGGGTTTTCATCTTTATCTTACAACACATGGATGCTTGGGGAGGGGAGTTGCAAAGCAATTTATTAACTGTAATAAATCCCTGAAGCTTGTGAGTAATCTACTTCATACACAACCCCCCTCCTTTAGAAATATTATATTGTGGGGTCACTCATAAGTGACTTCATTCTCGGTCACCTGACTTTGAGATGACTGATTGGGAAAGAAAGATGCAGAGCTGCTTGTTCTGTGGGGACTGAGCCGATGGTCTCCATAAAAGATATGTTTAGGAGAAAAAAGACACTGAGTTCCTCAGAAGCCGCTGGGCTATGCTGCCTCACTTATGCCCACAGAGGCTTTATTTTTCTCAGCAAGATATCTGCACCAGAACCACTGAACATAAATTTCCTCTCGCCTCAGTCAAGTCTCTGTTAGATACTTTAGGTCCCACACAGTATCGTCTTTAAAGAATCTTTTAAAAACTCTGCTCCATGGATGTACTTAACAGACCTTCTTCATTCTTCAAACCTTTATGAGTGCACATTTACACAAGGTGTTGCCCTAGTGTTTAGAACACAATTGAGAGGCCCAACTAGGACCTGGAGGAGCGCATATTTAAGATGGAATGAGGGGCTTTGACAAGTATTAAGTGCTCCATTCCCAGAGCTGCCCAAGCAAACACTAAGGGAAAATAATGATAATTTGTAGATTACATAGAATTGTTACCAAGTTTCCTGCACATATCGAGTACATCTTCTCATTAGATTGTAAGTTGGTTGAAGGACAGTGTCAGAGACCAGCTAAAACAGGGGGTCTCAGGAGACGAACAGATGGTTAGGAGTCTGTGAAACAGGGGGTGGAGAAACAACACAGACACCAAAGAGAAGGTGTTGATTCCAATATTTACTTGTGAAGTTGATCATATATACTTTTCACTTTGGCAGGCTTACAGTACTTTGTGGTTACAAAACAGGAATCATTATTCAAACAAAACAAAATATTACGTAGCTACAATTAGAATAGAAGAATGTATCTTGGCTTATGCATAAGCAAGCATTTGTACTTTCAGTTCGAGTTTTGCTTTGAGCTGTTTCTGCTTAGTTAACTTTTAATAATAGTTACAAATGTCCCAAACTATTGGCCTATACCTTGACTATTCTTTCTTGACTTACTGACTGGAACCGGTGCCATGGTTACGGCAAGTAGTTGATTTGTTATTACTTTTAATCAAACAAAAGTAAGAGCACAAACCATTGTGCACAGGAACAAGAACAAGTTGCCCAGTACTAAGCACTAATCTATCTTCTTAACATTAATTTTTCTTCTCTAGATTTTAATTTAATTTCTCAAAAACTTCCTTGACAGGAATACAGGGAGTTTTTCTTTAGACATTAACAATTTACACTCCACAGCTGAATCATTGCATTTAGAAGAAACAGACCTATGCTTTAGAAGTAGTTGCATTAATTGGGTAAGTCATGATTTTTTCTTTATACTTAATGGTCATTTGAGAAATCAAAACTATACTTATTGAAGGAATACAAAAACAAATCAGCCCATTCCCAGAAACATACTGCACTCCTCCAGAGGATGGACGCCTTGCGCGTCCCACCTAAGTAGGGCCTTGCCATTGCCTGAGTCAGGGGAGGGGCACAGCAGGACAGAGATCAGATCTTATCCTCTTTGGGTTTCTTAGTAGATCTGGCTTAGGACTATATTAGACCTTGTATAGGAACAAAATTGGTTTGAATTGAAACTAACTACTACCAAGAAAAGAAATTTTAAAATCCTAAATGGAAAAGAGAATTTTTTATTTTGAAGAATTTTATTACTATAGGGCTCTGACATATCGTAAGAGGTAATAATTTGTCTTCCCTTTCCCCTTTATGCTAGAAGAAGCACAGGTTAAAAAAAAAAGAACTGAAAGAGCTGTCACAGTGGGGCACGCCTGTAACCCAGCAGCTCAGGAGGCTGAGGCAGGAGGATAGTGAGTTCAAAGACAGCCTCAGCAAAAACAAGGCACCAAGAAATTCAGTGAGACCCTGTCTATAAATAAAATATAAAATAGGGCTGGGGATGTGGCTCAGTGGTCAAGCCCCTGAGTTCAATCTCCGGTAACTGCCCCCCTACACCCCGGCCCCAAAAAAACAGAACTGAAAGAGATGTTAAATGCTGAATTGAGTGCTGAATCACCAAGACAGGAGGAAGGCTTTTTTTTCTGGTGAATTAGTTAAGATTTTAAACCTACCAGTTAGGGGAAAGGGCATCCCTGCATGTTAGGTGAAAGTGCCCAGCCTCCCCCAAAGTGTGTCCTTGGACCAGCATCACTGGGAACACTTGGAACTCACTGACTGAGGCCAACTGTTCTGCACAATGACCTCTGATCTTTCCCTCGGCTCCAAGCACCCACACCGCATGGAAAGATATGAGGACAACTCTGGGCCAGGCCAGATAGCTCATAGATTTCACAGTAATAAATTCGCATTGCCACAAGCACCTGAAATCATTCAGATATTTTTCTGTATAAATTGACCTTGTCCTGTGTGTGTGTGTGTGTGTGTGTGTGTGTGTGTGTGTGTGTGTGTGTGTGTGTGTTTTAAGCAATTTACTGGGCAACATGAAAATTGGATTTAAAAATTTTAATCATTGCTTGTGCAATGTGGCATTTATATACAATGGAGTATTACTCTGCATTAAGAAATGACAAAATCATAGAATTTGGAGGGAAATGGATGGCATTAGAGCAGATTATGCTAAGTGGAGCTAGCCAAGCCCTAAAAAACAAATGCCAAATGTCTTCTTTGATATAAGGAGAGTAATTAAGAACAGACTAGGGAAAAAGAGCATGAGAAGAATACCATCATTAAACAGGGTTGAGAGGTGGGAGGGAAAGGGATAAAGAAGGAAAACTGCATGGAAATGGAACGAGACCCTCAGGGTTATACAAAATTACATACAAGAGGAAGTGAGCGGAAAGGGAAAAATAATACAAGGGGGAGGAATGAATTACAGTAGGGGGGTAGAGAGAGAAGAAGGGAGGGGAGGGGAGGGGAGGGGGGATAGTAGAGGATAGGAAAGGCAGCAGAATACAACAGATACTAGGATGGCAATATGTAAAGCAATGGAAGTGTAACTGATGTGATTCTGCAAGATGTATAAGGGGTAAAATGGGAGTGCATAACCCACTTGAATCAAAATGTGAAATATGATATATCAAGAACTATGTAATGGAGGGGTAAGACAAGATAATACAAATGGAAGAAATGATTTACAGTAGAAGGGGTAGAGAGAAAAAAGGGGAGGGGAGGGGACGGGAGGGGGGATAGTAGAGAATAGGACTGACAGCATAATACATCAGACACTAGAAAGGCAATATGTCAATCAATGGAAGGGTAACTGATGTGATACAGCAATCTGTATACAGGGTAAAGTTGGGAGTTCATAACCTGCTTGAATCAAACTGTGAAATATGATGTATTAAGAACTGTGTAAGGTTTTGTACGACCAACAATAAAATAAATAAATTTAAAAAAATTTAGTCATTTCTTGTGCTATTGAGATCAAATAGGAATCATTGTTTCCCTGATCTGCATAAGGGTTTTCATGATCAATTCTTCCTCGTTTTGGTAATGCCCATTTTTTTTTTCGTTTGAGGAAATGAATCCCTAAGTTTAGTCAGCAAAACATTTCATTTATTGCCAAAGCAAAAAAAAAAAAAGTTCTTCTTTTAAGGCTCTAGACTTATTTATTTTATTTTGTTTATATTTAGATTTTAAAATTAGTTGTGCTTAACTGAAGCACTGACTTGCTATTGAAATTTAAATACTTTAAGCTTCTTAAGGCCCTGAGATTTGGAATTTTAATGAAAGCTGTGTTGGCCTATTAATCATGTGCAATGAATTATTAGAACCAAAGACAAGAATGTCTGGGCATTGAAGATAATAAGACAGTTTACTAATATATGGTATTATCATCGGGTAACAAAGTATCACTACAAATAAGAGGTATTACATGATAAATTTTCTGAGTAAATTTTTATTTGTTTCTTAAATAATAACTGTTAATACATATTAAATGTACAAAATAATGTACATAATGCAAATAAAAGGGATTCTTT
The DNA here is from genome assembly GCF_052094955.1 of Ictidomys tridecemlineatus. Classification (NCBI taxonomy): domain Eukaryota; kingdom Metazoa; phylum Chordata; class Mammalia; order Rodentia; family Sciuridae; genus Ictidomys; species Ictidomys tridecemlineatus. The sequence continues at coordinate 7,477 of NW_027522907.1, read as the reverse complement.
GATTTTCCCTACTTGCATTAATATATTGTGCATTAATTTCAATTCTTTTTTCTGTAAAATGGGGATAATAGGTTATCTTACAGGTTGTTGTGTAAACCAAATAAGTTAATGCATGTAAAAGTCTTATAGGCATTTAATAAGTGTTAGGTATTTTTATCTAATGTGTGTCTCTATTCGTTACTCAATTTGAAAATCCTTATTGGATTCAGGTATGTAAAAATTCATATTTTCAAAGAAATTCACTGATTTTTGATAGAATGGATTACCCGAAATTCAATCTAATTTTTAAGAAAACATGCCACTTTTAAACTACATTAAACAAGGTTTTTGAAGTCAGGAATTTATGTGTATTGAAGCAATCTAAGAAGACTCACACTCAAATTATTTTTCTATGAAATATGCCCTAGATGATTATGATGATTATGGTTATTTTTATTGCAGAGCAGAGGGTTTATAATTAAGTTGATCTAATTCCTATGCTGCATTATATAAATTCTAAGGAGCAAGAAAATATTGTGTCATAAAGTGTCATTCTTGAGTTATGATTGTTAATAATGGATTCTATTGGTGACCATGATTATGATTCAATCTAATGCCCTACATTAATAAAGAGCATAGAGGATAAGGAAATTTTTTTTGGTATCATCCTTCACACTACCCCACACCTGTGTCCTACAAGAAATTAGCCATTTAAACCAAAAAAAACTTATATGTAGATAAAATTATATAAATATAGATTGGGAGATTTTCTTAATGCCCCATGAAATTGTCCCTCCTTAACTGATCTTTATATTTAAGACCTTTACAATAGCAGTATGCAAAACTTCAGAGATTGTATTTTTAAATCCCTGAACATTTACGCTTAGTTTTCCCTTTTACACATCCACAGACCATGTACCAATTTCCCATAGTAAAATCTGCTGGAACTGCCTTCTATGTGGAATTTTATTTCTTTTTCTGAATACATTTAGATATCTACCTATAAAAGAGATTGTCATATTGATCTTTTTGATACGGGGAGTTAATAGAAAGTACATGTCACTGATTTCTAAATGACTGTAAGTTCATTCAGGTACTTGATAGAGATAACAGAGAACGTAAGAAATGTCAAGTACATGTAGCTTCAAGCTCCATCTCAAAGTTGATTTATTGTAAATCAATGCTAATAAGGTAACCTTTTGTTTAGGGAAATTATTTAGAGAAAGCGATACCTACAACTGACCTAGATAGTGTGATGTTTTTAGTCATTTCTGGATAAACTTTTACTACAATTTTCGTGAACACCAAGTATCACAAGAATCCCTACTTTCTCTATTTCCTTCTCTACTTTCTCTATTCTCCTGGGGGATTTCATATTCACCCTTTGCTGTAACAGTTGCCTTCAAAACAATGACTCCCAAATCCACACCTGCAGTTCTAGGCTGTCTGTGAAGGGCATTTTTACATGATTATCCCACAGATAACTCACATTCAACATTACTCAAATAAAATCCACCAAAGCCTCCTCTACATCTGCTATTCCTCACATATTCCTGTTTTCCTGAGTGATCCCACCAGCTAGCCAGCCTGCCCAAACTGATTTGTTGTCTTTACCGTGTCCTCTTCAACTAGGACTTTAAAGTTCTCCATATCCTTCTCCATGAGGGCTTCAGAGATTTTCTCCCACCTTCAACACAGCACATCTTCAGATACAGACCACTTCATTTTGATCTTGTTTTAGCTCTAATGTCACTCTTTTGAACTAAACAGGTGTGTCTAAAACCTGGGAAACCAGGTTTCACAGTTATCAACCCCTGCTCCTTGGACTAACACGCACAATTCCATGAGTGGGTCTATCTGTGTGTTCTAGACCTAGAGATCTGATGATTTTTTATAACCCAGTCTATCTCACTCCAGATGTCTCTGTTTTCAGTCTGCAGTCACCTGAAAGAAATTTATGGTCCCCTATTTTTGATACTCTCCAATCATTGATGTCCATGCTCATACCCAAGCCTGGCTTCCAGAGACACACCTGGGCTCTCTGGTGGCCCATGGCATTGTGGGGAGTGGGACATTTTCTGAAGTTTCTATTGCCAAATACCTTGCTTAGAAATCAGGCCTGACACAGCTTCACAGAGCCTAGTCCCAGCCCCATAGGCTGATACCCTGCCACCTCCCCTGAAGTAGCAGGCTCCTCAGAATGACCCAGGGCTTGGCAGCATCCACTGGTACTATCTCACCAGCCTTTTGAAGCCTAGCTGGAGTCTTCATAGAAACAGGGTACATCTCTATGAAAATGGGCTCCCCTCCTCCTGCCCAAGTGTGATGCAACTCTCAGAGAAGCTCAATAGTGAGGGTCTTTCCATTTATAGCAATTAGGATAACCAAGTGTTCTGAGCTTGCTGAGCCTTAGATGGCAGATTTCTGCTATATTATTTGAGATTTCTGCCATCAATGTTGCCTGAGATGCCAACTTGCCATCCCACTAACTATAAGACAGTGTTCTCAGTCAAGACAAATCCCACAACCAATAACACACACACACACACACACAAAGAAACACACACACACATGCACACGCCCATCCATCATGGTGAGCAAGGCTTTGTATCTGTGATACAGACCGAATGCACCCACCAACCACATTCACTGCTTTAAACAGATCGTGATCAGGAAACAACTGATGTCACTTGTAAATGTGATATGTCCTGGACTATCACTGTGGTAAAAAAGAAGTAGAGAAATGCCAAAATATGGGAGAAAATACTTAACCTTTTAGAGACCTAAAAAAATATTTAGATGTGGTTCCAACCAATTCTGAGTTAAAAATCATCTTCAAAAAATGCTTTTCACTTCTATTTATCAATTTACTTACTTACTTATTTACGTACTTACTTACTGCAGTACTTGGGATTGAACCCAGTGGCACTCTACCATGAAGCTATATAACCAGCCCCTTTCAATTATTTGGGGCGGGCGGCCTTGCAGAGTTTCAAATTTATGATCCTCCTGCCTTAGTCTCCCAAGTACCTGGGATTACAGGCAGGTACCACTCTTCCCCATTAATTACTTATTATTAAAATAAGGCTATTTTTAAAAATTGAACTATAATTTGTACTCAAAAAATACACATATCTAAAGTGTACAGGTTTATAATATTTTACATATATATGAACTACCAAAAATCAGGATATAAAACATTTCCATCACTTTAGAAAATTCCTTCATGCTTCAACTTATATCACCCCTGAGCTCAAAAAAAAAAAAAGACCACCATTATTACTTGACCATTATAGTTGTTTTGCTAATTTTTGAACTTTATTTAAGAAAACATACAGTATATATTTTGTATCTGGCTACTTTCACCCAGAAATTTTTTTTTAGATTTGTCAATGGTATTAATGTTCCAGTATTTGCGTTTCTAAAGTAACTGAATTATTCCACTTCATGATAAACCATGATTTGTCTTCTGTCCTTCTGCTGAAGGCATAATATTTGTTTGAGTTATTATAAATTTTTACACAGGAATTTTTGTGAACTGTGCATTAATTTCCTTGGAAATATGCTAGGAATGGGATTGTTTTTAATAGAATTACTACATATTTAACTAAATTATAAATTACTAAATATTTTTGAAAAGTAAGTGTATAGACTTCAAATTTCATCTTTAGTATCTATCAAAATAGCTAGAAAGCATATTGTTTTCATCATTATAATAACCAAAAAGAGCAGAAGAAAATGCAAATTAATGACTTTCCTTGACTTTATTAGGGATGAAGATTATAAGGAAAACAACTAACCGAAGTCTGGGGAGAGATAAGCAACCAAAATAATCCAGGCATTTTTTTAACTATGGGAGAACCCACTAGATACATAGGAATTTATTTTTAAAAAACTCAAATAAAAAATAATTAATGGATTGCTAAAGATTAAGTATAGACTGGTTTAAGAGCATAAAGACCCAGAGGACTATAGACATAAGATGTTTGCATTTTTTTTTTTCTCCATGGATTCCACCAAATGCTCCCAGGATGATAGGGAAGTATTCTGAGAAAGTGTTTTTAACGGTATGATTTCTTGGATAGGTGGAGGGACAAAGAGCAGCAACAGCAGCCAAAACTCCTCTCAGACCCATTTTCTGATTTTTTTCATAGAACAAAAGCTGTAGTCTTCAGAAGCAAGAGGAACAGAAACTGTTATATTAGGACACTCAAAGGAAAACCTTTGTAGCTATGGAAAGGAACAGGCTGAAATGTTTAACGTCGGGAGGAATAAGAACTAGGCTCAGCCATATTGCTAGAAAGTGGGTCACTGTGAAGGCCATATCCCTGTGACTGAGTTTACAGTACCTAAGGCAGGGCTTCCTGGAAACATCAGAAATCCCTTCTCTGTTACCCAGTAGTCCACTAACATGCATTGACTGAAAATAACAGTAGAATACAGCTGAGAATTCTTCAAGAAATAGATTATCTCTGGAGAACAGCGAAAATAGAGTACACAAAAGCAAGCAGGGAACAATATTAACAAACTCAACTCAGCAATATAGAATAAGAATAACATTACATTCAATTGAGATCAATCCCAGAATGCAAGACTGGTTCCATATTCAAAAATTCAATGAACCAAATTTCCATAGTAACAGACTAAATAAGAAAAAAATATATATCATTTCAATAAATGCAGAGAAAATCAGAAAATGCAATATCTATTTATGATAAAAACTATAACTAAATAAAACTAGGGGCAAAGTCCAGGGGTAGAGTGCATTCTTAGTATGTATAAGGCTCTGAATTCAAAACCCAGAACACATAAACCAAAAAAAAAAAAAAAAAAAACTACTAGTAAAAAATGGATAGACATTTTCTAACTTGATAAAAGGCATTGAGTAAATGTAATGTGCCAGGCACATAGCTTATATTATCTCAAAACTTTTTTCAGGAGTTGTGAAATAGACATCATTAATATCCTAAGCAAGGAACAAACTGAGGAATAAAGATGAGCTGACTTTTTTACAAACAACATCTAGTAAACACTCCAATGTACTTTTTCCTCAGCAATTTGAGCTTCTTGGACGTCTGCTACACATCCACCACCCTCCCAGTACTGCTGGTGAAATTCTTTTGGGAGAAGAAGGCCATTTCTTATGAGGGCTGCCTTTCCCAGATCTTCTTCTTGGTGACAAGTGCTGGCACAGAAGGCTTCTCACTGGCTGTGTGGCTAGTATGACTGGTGTGTGGCCATCTGCCGTCCTCCTCAGTACCCAGTCATCATGAGTGTGAAGTTCTGTGTGGGCCTGGTGACTGGGTCCTGGCTGTGTGGGCTGGTGAATATAGTCACACACACGGTGCTGGACATCACACTCACTCTGGGTGCTGGACATCACACTCACTTTCTCTGTGACACCACATTGCTCATGAAGCTCTCCTGCTCAGACACCTCTGTCAAGAGTCTGCGCTCCACGTTGTCAGTGCCACCATGGGCCTGAGCCCCTGCCTCTTCACTGCAGGCTCCTACACACTCATCATGGCGGCCATCCTGGGGATTCCCTCTGCCCAGGGCTGGAGGAAGGCCTTCTCTACCTGTGTGTCCCCCCTCACTGTCGTTGTGGTCTTCTATGGAACAGCCAACTTCCACTATGTCAGGCCCAGAGAAGGCTGGAAATGGACACCCTGGTATTTGTGCTCTTCTGTGTTGTGAGCCCCCTGTTGAGCTCCGTCATTCACAGCCTGAGAAGCAAAGAGGTCTAGAGTGCTCTGAGGAAGCTGGCTGTAGGGTGTGCATCCCTTTGCATGATCAAATCTAGACCAATCTTCAAACTGGAGTATACAGTCATCTGAAAAAAGATGCCTCCCAGGGACTTGTAGGCACCTGGTTAGAGAGTCTGTATCTGGAGCTTCAACTCCAACTCCCGCTTTTAAAATCTCTGAGACTCCTTTCTCTCCTCTCTTTTCACAAACACCCTTTTCTCACTTTCAGGTTCAAGTGTGTTGGACACCTTGTGTGGGTGTTCAGCACCATCTCTGTCATTCTGTGTTCTCCCCACACCAGAGGGACAGAAAGTACAAGAACCTCGTTTCCCACAATCCCCTGCCTGCAGGCATCCATTTTAGGAGGTTCTGTCAAGATCAGCCAAACACTAGGCAGAGAAAAAGAAAAAAAAGGAAGAAAGCGGGTTCTTTTGGATCCCATAGCAGCAGCAGCAAACCAGCCCTGTAGAGGCAGGAACTAATCTCCTTGGTGCCAGGAGCTGTGGGTGCAGGCTCCTAGACAGCTTTTCCTTAATGTGGGTCACAGTAGCGTGGAATGAGCGTCTCTTCCAGAAAAGTTAGGGTTTCCATATATGGGGTGGTGTTACCTTCCCTATTATTCTTTTTTTTCCAGATATTCCAACCATTTTATAACTTTTTTCTGTGTCAACTTCCTCTACCTTAAGATATCAAGAGTCGTTCTTCATCTCTACCTGACCATGGTGGCACTGACCACAATAGTGGTTTACATCAGAGATAGTTCTAGATAACAGATCTGAGGAGGTAGGTTGGATGTCTTACATGAGGGAATTGAATATGTTGATTATGTCACAGCCCATGGAAAAGGAGACCTGATAATTCCTGGTGTGCAATGACCGAACAGAGACTTTAAGTTATCCTGGCCTGAAATCAAATGTCTATGGAAAACCTAGCTTTGGAATAACACCATCAGGGTGGGAATGAACATTACAACATGACTACAGACTGCTGTTACTGACAGGAGTGGGAGACTTACAGAAAGAAAATGATAGGTTCAAGCATTATATTCCTCCTTCAAGTCAGGTTCAGATCATCAGAAATATTTTCTCTCTGGAAAGTGATAAAGGTTAATATCAGAATAAAACATCCAATTCTCCAAATTGCAGAAGTACAAAGAAAAATATAAATCCACAATTTATCCAGGTCTCTCTTATGTCAATTAGGACATTAATGGGGGAATGATTGAGACCCTGTTAATTAGAATGGCAAAATACCAGTGGAATTAGACAAATCTCAGAGCCTTGAACCCTGAAATCTCCATTAACCCTCTTTTCTGTCAGAAGCAGCTTCTCCTCCCCCGATAAGACTAGCTGTTTCTAAATTGAAGACCCTATGGTGACTCAACCTGGGCAGTTGTCTTTTTTTTTTTTTTAAGAGACAGTGAGAGAGGAGAGGAGAGGAGAGGAGAGGGGAGAGAGAGAGAGGAGAGAGAGAGAGAGAGAGAGAGAGAGAGAGAGAGAGAGAGAGAGAGAGAAAGAGAGAGAGAGAGAAAGAGAGAGAAAGAGAGAGAGAGAGAATTTTTAATATTCATTTCACAACATCTTTGTTGGTATGTGGTGCTGAGGATCGAACCCGGGCCGTACGCATGCCAGGCAAGCGCACTACTGCTTGAGCCACATCCCGAGCCCAATTGTCTTTAAGATGCTCATCCATCAGCCGACATTCTCACCAGACTCTTAATTGGGGTCTGATCTTAGAACGCCTCAGGTAAG